>NC_084869.1:12922059-13156212 GCF_951802175.1 Populus nigra
GTCCTATAAATAAAACTCAGGCTCTCTATATCATGCAACTTGATTATGCCCTTTTGCACATTTTACCAACCATTGAAAAAAAAACCTGTACCTGGCATTTTATTAACCAAAGAACGAGCTTTCTCAGCACGCTTTAGAATAAGATGAGTGCCTCTCCCAGCATTGTATCGGTTGTCATCCTATACATTCATCAAATTATAAGTAACAATTAAGCAAGGAAATCAATTAATGACAAATAAAAGTTACATAAGAGATGACATAGGCACTTAACCCTGTTATACTCCTCAAGCCAACTCTCCTCTTCACATGCATTCAACCATTTCTCAACCTTTTCAAGAATTTCTTTCCTGCTAAAAGCTTCCTCCTTAATGTTAGCAATTTGAAGCTCAATTTGCTCAAGTATACTCGCAGGGTCCAGGTTTCCTGCAACAGTATGGACAAAAAAAGGCATTCCGTAAAATGGTAGACATATGAGTAGCTTTTAATATATGATGACCCATCATAAAAAAATATACCAGATTCTATGGCTTCAACAGCATATTCTACTGCAGCATCTGCTTCAGGAATCATATGCATTTTTCTGCAGATCTCCTCCAGTTCTGACCTCTTCTTCAGAACTAGCTCCTTCATCTTGCTTGACTTCAACTCTTCCAAACGAGAAACTTCAGCCTCAACCTGTATATTATATACTTATTCTTTGAGCTAACTGTTCATTTTTACAAAAAAAAAAAGGCATGAAACTATGAAACATCTGTAACTCACATATTTTATAAAATCCAGAGAAAGTGTGTTTGGTTCTGTTATTTCATGCTCTGAAGCAGCTATATTGCATGTAACATTTTGAAATTCTTGCTGCTCCTCGACAGGGGTATCCATCAAATTCCATAGTTCCAACATTGTAGTTGCAAGATCTTGCAGCTATAACCACACAAAGGCACTACATGGTCAGTTTAAGATAAAACGTTCAGGATAAAAAATTGACAAAAATTCAACCCAATACTCACCCTTTGCATTCTATGTATTTTAACCTCTCGCAATTTGTGTATTGCAGCAGCCAAAAGCTGAATTGTTTGATTACTTATGTCCCTCGATCCTCCAGAATCACCAAAACTTGTATGGACCTCACTAGCTGTGTGCTTGAAATCCATACCAAGCACTAAGCAGAGTGCATTCAAAGTATCTAGATGCTGCTGAACCTGCTTCAAGCGATCACTCTGCAAATAGAAAAGATGATCAGGAGGTAAAAACTAAAGACACGAAGTAAATGACAGAACATAGATGATGAAGAACGAAGAAAATAATCCAACCTTTTCTTTCTCAAGTTCATGCAGCTGTCTGTGCAGCTCTTCCAGCCTTCTCAAGGAGAGATCAGCTTCATCAACTAATATATTATGATCAGCAGATCCATAGATCTCACTTGAGATCTTCCGTATGTCCTCTACAACCTCATGAAACTGCTTTCTTCTATCCAATTTCCTCTTCCTCATCTCCTCAAGTTGTGGAAGAATTCTTCCAAGCTCTTCCTTCAAGCTTCCAGCATTTTGATCAGCCTGTTTGTAAAATTAAGGGAAAAAGAAGGATTAAAACCATATTTAATCTATGCACCAGATTTCATACCTTTATGATGCGTGGTTGCTGACCTATTCATGTATGAGCAACTATATTGATGTATTTTAAACTTATTACATTACTAAACATCTATCTCAGCTCCAACTTTTTTCATATTCTACAACAACAATTTTGTCATAAAACTGTTGCCAGTAAACTATGGTCAGTGGTAGCTGACCAATGATGCTAATTGAATAATTTCTAATGACTATTACATGTAATCCCAACTCTGTTATCCATTTTCATAATCCACCAGACAATTTATAGAAGTTTAAAATAAATTAAATCAAGTTAGTTATAAAAAGAAATAGAACAGAGACGGTATTCTAAACCTAACCTGTCGGATATGTACTGGTCTTTCCCCCATTGAAGAACAGATGACAGCCAATTCTGCTTCAGAATCAGCTATTGCCTGTCGTAACTGAGCTCTGTTCCGGTTCGCCTGGTCCACCTTCCTTCTATATACCTCAAGACACTCTTGTTCAAGCTCAAGCAGCATTTTATCCCTATCAGTATCTGTTTCCCCTACTTCATTCCAAATTATCTGATTTTCATTTGGGACAGGAAAAATAATGGGTTCAGATTCTACAGTTAAGCCCACAAGAAAATAACACGGAAAAGAAATACAAGACTACAACCTAGAAAGGAAGATTATTTTATAAAGTTTCTTTTATCTAATAGAAAAATAAACCTGCAATTCATATAAAAGGGAAATACAAGACTACAACCTAGAAAGGAAGATTATTTTATAAAGTTTCTTTTATCTAATAGAAAAATAAACCTGCAATTCATATAAAAGGGTTCCACAAGTTGTTTCCACTTGCAGAAGTGGATCGCTCTGGACATTAGACATGTTGATTTCCCTCCTCTACCAAAAAAAGAGAAAAAAGGAAATGGTTAGCAATATACGTAATAAAAAGAGAAAGGAAAAAAAGAGAGAGAGAGAGAAGACCCGGATTAAGCAAAAATCAATAAATCATAATCAGCATTTAGCACCATAAATTGACAGGTGGAAACACATCACATATGCTGAAATGCTAGGGTGTAATTCAATGAATTGAACTATTAAACAGTGAATAATATATTTGATGTAACAACGAAAAGAGTAAAGCTTCAAGAAAAATTGCCTGTCAAGAAAAAACTTCAAGAACACACATGGGCCATCAGATTAGTGGGCCCGCAATTGGTCCCCCTTCAAGATCGATGATCCAACTATCCGTATGGATTCTTAAAGTTTTTACTTAATGTTTAGCATTTTTGTATAGAAAGGAGCAGTCCGCCGGTAGCTATATGGGATTCAAAGTTTGAAACACAATCCTTCAACCATTTTTTTTTTAAAAAAAAAACAGTAAACATTGTCATTCGTTCTTTATATGCAAGATCCTCAAAATTCCTTAAAAGAGATCTAAATCCACATAGCAATAAATTTTATCCACTTTAACACCCCCCCCCCCCCAAAAAAAAAAAAAAACTTAAAACTAGTCTACATATATGGCATGTAATTTAATTATCAGAGTGAATCAGACTACAGTCTTAAAAGGGAAAGCAATCAGAAATCAAGGTAATTTCCGTATAATAGTTTTTAATAACATTCTATTTCATGGATATCCTAAACACAAACCTGGTTTCAAACTATAACTAACGTTTTTTTAAAAAGAAAAGGCCAATCAAACAACAACAACCTTCTAATTATAAGACTTTAATTTCTTAATTTTGGTTACTCATATTTCTGCATAAAAGCTTCAGTTTCGGTTAGTTAAAACCCTAATCAGAGCCCTAACCTATGTATGATTAACAAGTTAATTCCTTTTCAATTTGGCGATAAAGTTAGTGATTTCCAAAGAAAATGCCACAAAATAGCAGCTCAACAAAATCAAAAACCAATTCAAACCCAATACTTTGTTTGGTTCCTGAGAAAATCTATGAAAGAAAAGCAACAATTCTAGATTTCGAACACTTTTTAGCTCAAATTTTCTCTACCCTGAGTTCTAACAAACAACTGAACCTTAAATTTTCATAATTTTCATTTTCTCTGCGGTCAAACAGAGAATTACAAAAAATTGAAAGTTTGAAGAAAACCTCAGTTACTGTATAACGTAATCAAACCTTAAAAACCATACGAAATGCTAATTAACACGCAGTTTCTTTTTGTTTTTTTTCCTATGAAAATAAAATCAAATCCCAGCTCAACGAAATCGAAAAACTACGAAAAATACAAACCTAACCGTTTGTTTGATTCCTGAGAAAATCCAGGAAAAGAAACTCTCAAGGTTTCCAAAAATAAATTCAAAAGAAAAAAAATGTCACACGCACAGTTACAATTCTCCCTCAGCTCAGTCCAAAATAAAATCCTAACCATCAAATCAGATTGACCAACCACATTTCCATCGCTTTCTCAGAAACAAACAGAAATTCAAGCAAGCCAAAAACCCTGAGTAGAGAGCGAGAGAGATCAAAGCACAAACCTAAACAAAACAGTGGTTTTGTCCAAAACTTGTTCCGTCGTTTGATTTTCCCGAGAAAATGTGAGTGTCGGTTTGTTTTCTTTTCGATTTTCCTGAGAAGATTTCCGATGTTGTTAAGAAACGAGAGCGAGAAATAAGGTTTCGAATTTTTGGACGATCCAGCAGAGAGAGAGGAGAGAGAGAGCCGTTTAAGGGAAAAAAAGACCGTTGAAATAAAGAGAGTGCGCTTGTTCAGGATTATTTTTATTTTTAATGATGATTGATTTGAATTTCAAATTTCTATGATCGTCAATCAAGTCATAGATCTAAATCATCTACGATCACTTGTACAGAATCTATTAATCTGCACCGTTGGATGTTTTGTGTGTTATTTGTACCAATAGGAGAGTAACATGTCAGCATATCTGATTTGAAATGGACACTTGTGAAAATGAAAATGTTGGAAGTTTCAATTATCCTAAGCAAGCCCATGCTGTGTGTCTTTTTCGTTGTCTTGAAATGGCCCATTTCTAACATAGTTATTAAATCAGACCGTTTCAAGACCGATTATAAGTCGAGCAGATTAATATAAAAGTTTCTTAAAAAAAAGTTAATGAAATATTTTTATTATATTTTAATTAAATTATGGATTAATTTGGATTTTTTATTTGATTACAACGAGTGAACTCTGGAATATTTTATTTAATTTAATATGATCTAGAAGATAAATTAATTAGATATTGAGTTCACATCTTAAATAAAGTTTAATAATAAGAAATTTTAGGTGATGTATATATATAATTTATAGCCCTAATTTCTTGATCTACAAATTTAATTTAGTTGAGAACATTAAAATCAGGTATTCCAAGGAGAAAGATGTAAACTTATCCTAATAAAATTCAATCCAAGTTGCGAAGCAGTTAGACTATTGTAAGCATAATTAATAAATTCATATGATCTATGACTCAGTCCGAGTCATAGGTAGGTTATAGGTTGAGTAAGATTGTGTTTGGGAACGCGGTATAAATCACGTTCTTAAAAAATTTAAAAATTATTTTTTTTTGTTAAAATTTAATATAGTTTGTATGTTTTGGATCGTTTTGATATGCTGATGTCAAAAATAATTTTTAAAAAATGAAAAAACATCATTGACATGCATTTCGACATAAAAAATTATTTGAAAAGCAACCACTACTATACTGTCAAATACTCTATTAGAAAGTCATCTTGAAGGTCAGTAATTAATCTGGATTAATGTTTTTTAATTGTTTCCAGTTCTAAACAACGTTTTTCTTTGTACTCTTTAAAAAAAATATCATTTAAAACTAATTTAATCACAAATTAACCTATTAGGTTGATCAAATTTTTCTAAGTTAGTGTGATCAGTGAAATTGAAATTATAAAGAAGTTTTATTCAGTTTTATCCAAAATCATATTGTTTTGAATATAAAAAGATAACTCACCTAGATCAATTCATTAACTTGGATTTATCTGCTCAACTTAAAACTTGAATCGGGTTATGGGTTGGATTGAGTCTTTTAATTGTGGTTACAAGTGTCCTAATTAGTTTACAACTTGGATGGGATTTTATTAGGATAAGTTTATATCTTCCTTCTAATAACTATGAAATATTGTAAAACAATATTGTTTTGGATAAATATTAAAAACTATATTGGAATTGATTTAATTGAGTTTGATCGGTCAATTTTTATAAAATTTGACTTAAGCTAGGCTTTATATTGATAGATTATCGAATCGACCTACAAGGTTTAATAACTATATTAGCTATTTAACATGCGCTATGTTGCAACTTAATTTTTTTATATAAAAAAAAATTATACATATAGGTTTTACACGTATTTGAATATGAAAATAAATATAAGTGAAAATCAAAAGGTTTATATATATAGAATAAAAGTTATTGACAATAAATAAAGACAAAAATAGAAAACCGATAAATATGTATAAATTAAGATATTTAGCATTGCAATATAGGTATTTCACATTGTTGTGTTGAATTATTTTATTTACCAAAATTAAATTTTCATTCAATCAAACGATAATAGAAATTGATATAAATGAAATTGTTTGAATAAAATAAAAGAAAAAAAATATTATATAAGGTTACACATGTTAAAAATATCATCCAAAAAAGTATAGATGATTAAAAATATTCTATTTAAAAATTAAATACATATAAAATAACTAAAAATAAATATTATTTAAAAGAGACTATATAAACAAAATAAAAAAGAGAATGAATATTAATTTAAATAGAAAAAATAGAAAAAAAATTAATAAAAAAATATATAATAATCTAAAAAAAGGGGAAAAGGCAAGCGCTACGCCTAGTAAGCCTAGCATGCTCGTCTAACCCATCTTGTTAGAGCGCATGAGCTTGGGCTTTTTTTTATTATTATGATTGTTGTCTTCTTTATTTTTTTGAAAAAATAAATAAATTAGACAAGACGTTACTTACTAAGATAGACAGCACATTGTTTAATTTTGCCTAGATTTTGGTTATCTTGGTGGCTATAAAATCAGGACTATTGGTGTTTTTAAACCAAAAAATATATTTTTCAACTTATATTTTACTCAAAATACCCTAAGAACCTTAGTAAACCCATCCATGATCTCAAAACACTTAAAAAACCGTCCCTAAACTCAAATTCAACTCAAAACTAAAAATCTTTTCGAGTTCACATCTTTTTTTTTAAGCACTCTCAAGTTAAAAAAAAAACATATAATATGAACTTCACTAATCAAATAGAATTATTTGTCATAAATATCAATCTTTTTAATAGCCAAAATCAGTATTAACAATATTTTTCTCTCTTCACCACCAGAATTCAATTACCTCTCTCTCTCCTCTCTCAAATCAAGATTTGAACATATAAAAAAGTAAGAACTCAATTAAACTTTTTTTTTGTTAACTTTGAAATCATCGCTCATTTATGATGTCTTTTCTAGTTTGATCCCCTGTCTTTCAATTTTATTCTTAGTTAACAAATTTGATTTAATTGGCTTTGAATTTATCTAAAAAGGATGCAATTGTGCAAAAACAATTAAGGACCAACTTGAAGGGAAAAAAAAGTAAAATTTTGAACAATAAATTCATAGAAGGATGAATAATATATCTTGCACAGTGAAATTGCTAAGCGTCTTAGATTTTTCGTAATAATAGTGTGTGTGTGTGTAAGCTTCTTTACCTTCACATGCAAAATGGAACTCCATTAAACCACAAGCATATTAACCAACCAATGATAGGGAAATCCAGCTAGAAAAACTGGGGATTTAACAACAACAAATGATGAAACATTAGAATAAGAAACAATGATATTTGACTTAATTTATTTATCATGACACTGTTAAACAAATAGCTCTCAATTTCTCTACAAGTAGATTAAGGTGATCTTGCTCATTTTTCAAAAAAGAATGGAGGCCTTAACATACAACAACTACCAGCCAATCCTCCGTCAGTTGTAGTAATGGATAACACCTCGAAAATATTTTTTTTACCTCAAAATAAAAAAAAATGAAAACCAAAGGACTAGGTTACCCTGACTCTACAATATATTAAGTCTCATTTGAATAAGTTACCTTTTCGATTACAAAGTATTGGTGTGTAGGCTTCTCAGTGACCATTGCACAAAGTGCATGTCTGCAGGCTGCTTAGACATGAAAACATAACCATCTCATACTGAAGAGCTTTGGCTGGACGCAAATTCTCTTCTAATGATTTCGAGCACAAGTTCGTTCCAGGTATCAACTGGACCAGGCATGCACCAGTGTAAGCAATCCTGCGGAGGTGGCTTTCCATCTGGACCGCGTTTTGTGAGTTTATTAGGGTCAAGGCTTCGGTATGGACCTGGATGTCCATCATGACGATAGCCAAAGGCCTCGGTGATATCCATCAACTGCAACTTTGATTTATCGGTCGCCTTCTTAATTGCACGATCAAAACCTGCTATCTGTTTCTTGTGCATTATGTCAGTAAAGCTATTTTCCACTAATTCACCTGGTGCAAGAGGCTTTTCCTTCCCGGTGCATGATCCACCAGTATTCCAGGCCCCACCCTCGTAATGGTCAGGTGAATAGGAGCGCAGAATGGTTAGCCCAGTGTAATTTGGATGTGAGGCAATAGATGTGAGAATTGTCTCAACAGATATCCCAAATGCTTCAATATTGTTAATCTTCATTGGACGTGACTTGTCTGGCCACCACAACTGTCCTCCCACAATTTCATTGTTGAGGACATAGACTGACTGCTTGGCAAACCAGTGGCCTGAAGAGAGAACAATCACATCGAAACTGGGGATGAATTCCATGAAATGCTCATCCGGGGCATCAAGGTGGAGTTTAACAACACCCTCTGGAGCAAAATCAATAGGTTCTGATGTTTGGTGAACAAGCCAAGAGGACCATATCCGGACAACCATGGTAGATGTCGACCTAAAGAAATATCGTTGCATTTTTTTATTCCCTTGGTTTCTGGGAGCCTCTACCTGAAAATGCATCAGAGATTTTTTCAGAAGGACAACTCCCCAAAAAAGTGAGACTAAATATCACAATTGTAACATAAACAAGCATTTCATTTCATGTGAGACCACTAAATTTCACCAGTGTCAATTTGGTAATTATTATCAGTTTACAGAGATAAAATTTCCCAAAATCAAGATATGATTAGCTATCAAGAGCAAATTGCCAAAGCCCAGTAAGGGTCACTATTCATAATGGAGAGTGGATATACTTGCCTGCCAGAGAAGGCACAGCATCGATTCCATCTGGTTTCGAGCAACAGAGTCACCTATGAAAGCTATTGTTTTCCCTCTCATCAATTCCAGAAACTTCTTGGCATCAAATCGTGGGAGGTTACACTGAGAAGGTTTCCACCGCCAATTCTCATATTCCTTGTCTGGCCTTCCATTTCCCTGGCAGTTCTGCATCTGTGTTAGGACAGGGCATGTGTTGTTTGTGTATAATGGTCCTAGAGAATCGTAAAACCAACTTCCATGGTACAAATCACAGCCTGCATGTCAGAAAATGTAAGAGAATTATAATCTAAAAAAAATGAAGAGATAGTGAGGAAACAAAAGAATGAATTCATTAACCAAACATTTCTATACTAACAATTTCCAGGAAACTCTTTAATATAAACATTCTTCTGCTTGCGAAAACAAAGCTATACTATTTCTTCCATTCAGTCAAGACCCTGTAGTGCTTGCATGCAAATCCTTTATAAGCACACTATCAAGGTGTTCAGAAAGAATGTAAAAGCAAACCCTGATTTCTCCTGTTTTGTTCTTTATGCATAACTGGACCAGACCACTGAAGGGTTGTTATTAGAACCCATAGTTGTGGCGCAAAACATTTATTGGTAGACTTTGAGAAGACACGTCAACAAGAAAAAGGTGGGTCAGATCCATCTGAGAGGATCATGGCATGCAGAAAGAAGATTCTTTTATCCCTCAAAGAGCCTAGCACTGTACTTTCTGTATGTATAGGATCATGACTTCATAACTGAAATAGCTCTTCGCCTTCCTTTATCTATTCCACATTCTTTGCCTGGGTTTGTAGCCAGGAATTCTACAGGCAGTTGCTTCTCGCAAAGAGCCCAGCAAAATTAAGCCTCCAGGCCACTGGCAATAAGCTGTAGCTATTTTTGATAGATTAAGTTTCTTATTCTTTGAAGTACCATTTTTTTCTGAGGATAAGTACCAGAAGATACTAGCTTGGTATCTCATAGCATCTAACAACAAAAATAGAACAGAAATAATTTTCTGATTAAGCACCAACAAAATCGATGCAGTCAAATGCATCTATAACAGAGATTACACAATTCTCCAGTCTTACAAATAATTACACATTTTTTTCTCCCTTTTTATAGCTAGTGCAAGTAAAAAGGATCCTCAAGGATTTCTTTTTCATCAAAGCAAACCGCTTTGAGAAACCCATTTACCACCAATGAGTTAACAATTGGAATTCAATAAAATTGATAGCTGGAAACTTCACAAAGCAGTTGAATAATCCCAAACAGAAAAGCAAATTACCGTACAGAAACTCCAGCATCTATGCAAAGACAATCCAACAACCAGATTTAAATATCACTAATTAAGATAAGACGATAAATCCATTAAAAGAAAAAAGTACCTGGATCATCAGAACTAGTCTTGGATGCATTACTGGGCACAGCAGATACATCTGACTTAGCCCCTGATTTAGAATCTGCAGAAGCAGCATCTGAGCTACTCTCTTCTGATCCTTTATCTACATCATTCTCTTTGAAACTTAAAGCAACTGAACCATCCTTGAAACTGGCCTCCTCTTCTTTTCTTGCACCAGTAGTGGATTCTTGCAAATCAGACCTGGGTTGACTATCACTGACATTCACACTGTTATTATTAACACCGCCTAAACTAATGAGCACTTTTAAGTCAGACCCAGATGAAGAATCCTTATCAACCACATCTACATCACTATCATGGCCCCGATCAATGGAGCTTTGATTGCCTTCAAAAATGGGTAAATCAACTTCTCCGGAGCTATCTATCCCATAAAAGTATCCACTAACCGTGGAACCTATAGGGTACGAAACCAAAAGCAAAGAAGCAATAACCAAGAATACTGCAAGGCCTCCAATTGATGCTGCCATTGATGAAAGGGACCGTGGAAACGCAGCCATCGTGGGATTACTCTCTTTCGGTGAAGAAGCCAAGGCCATGGCTTTCCACATTAAGCTAGCTCTTTTCATATAACATCAATTGCGTAGATCGTGAAACTCAAGATATATACTAACTAAAATCCACTCATGAAAATGACCCACAAACCAGACAAAAAAAAAGATGGAAGAAGAACTTCAACTAAGCTCTCAAGTGGACATGTTTGGCATGAGAAATCTTAATCTAAAACTAAAATTTGGATGTCTCCGTTGTATGACAATGACCCACAGACCAAAAACTTCTAAAAATTGAATCTTGATTCCAGATTAGACAAAAAATTGCTCTCAGCTTCAACCTTCAACAATCAACCAACCTGAAAGACAAATAAAATAGATACAGCATTTAATGAACCAACAAATAACAACCCATTATGCCATTTTAATAAACAAACAGTAAAATAACATTTAAAAGCAAAAAAAAAACATTTTTTTGTTGATAATTAACAAAAATGGAATGTGATTCCATATATAGAAATCAAATGCATTTAATAAAAACTCTAGAATCATAAATAAAGAAAGAAAATCCTTCAAAATTCAACGTCTGGGTTCTTAAATTCACATCCAAAACCATACCTTTCATATCAAAACCACCTCAAGAACTCAATGGATCTTGAATGGAAACAGACCTGACCTGGCATTCAAGAATTCTCAGCTTATTCTCTCTGTACCTGTCTCTGTTTATTAAAAAACAAGGTATATAAGATAATTCTTGGATCGGGAGAAAAAAAGGGAGTTTTAATTTATCGAAGGACTCTGAATTTAAGAAAGAATTTATTTGCGGCAAATCCGGCAAATTAAAGCATCCATCTTGGTTCACAGCTTACGTTGTCTTTAATTCTTCTCCAAAGCTGTCAAAGAGACACACAAAAGGAGGCGAGGATAGTGTAATTACTGAAGTGACCCTCTACAGGTTCTTACTGTATTTTTTTTTTCTAATTTTATCATTATGATGGGAGGTCATTAGTTATTCAATTACATGCTCTATTTAGAATTATAAAAGATAATTAAGCTGGTTAGTTTATTTTTATGTTTTAAAGGTATTTTTGAAAGTTTTAAATTTTTTTATTAATTTTTAAATTAATATATTTTTAGTTTTTTCAAATCATTTTTATGTGTTGATATCAAAAATAATTTTTAAAAAATAAAAAGATATCATTGATATGTATTTTGGCACGAAAAATTATTTGAAAAAAAACCATAATTATATTATCAAATTAACTCACGTATTCAAAATTGTTTTGAGATATAAAAGAAATAGACATAGTCAAAACATCAATAACATGTTTTTATATTTTTTATTTTAAAATAATAAAAATTTATTTTAAAACTATTATAATTTATTTTATATTTTTGTTAATGTATTTTCGATTAAATTTTTGTAGATTTATATTTTTTATCAAGGATACTTAGAGATTATTTGCAACAAATTCTCTACCATAATTAAATTTAATTCATTTTCTTTTCTATATTCTTTTTATTATCTTCATCTTATTTCTTCAAATATTTCAAAAAAAAAGTAAATTAGTATTTTGAAGAAATTAATTTTAATATTAATTTTTCCTCTTTTGTATTGTATCACTTTTAAATATTAAATTTCATTTGTAATTTAATTTTTAACACTTGAAATAATTCCAAGCATAAAATCTCATTAAAACATCCTAATTAAATTCAATTTAGAGTATTCCAAGTATTTTATAACTAAACTAACTTGGAATTTGATTTGTTTTGTCTTCTTTTCAAAACTTATTTTATATGTGAATTTGATGCAATTGTTATTTGTATATAAAACTAATGTAAATGATATTAATTTAGCTCGGAAATTTATTTTTTTATTTTATGCTTATATTGGTTAATTTTTTTTATGGGCATTACTATTGCTATAAAACTTATGCATACAATGTTCCGAGTATTAAAGAGTTTTATGTGGAATTAAGGAATTTTAATTTGAATCTTTGTACTTGTAAATGTATTATTAATGCACGTCCAAGTTATGTAAATTTAAGTAAATATAATCCTTGTGAAATTAAATCTACTCTTCTTTTTAATTAAGGTGAAATAACAAATAAGTCCAGATCCAGCCACCGTCAACGAAACCTATTAATCAGGTCTCGATTCAATTAATTAATCAAAATACCATTAAAATCTCTCACTTTTACAGGAGCCTTGTCCACTTTATTTGTAGTCACAATTCCGACTATTTTGACCTAATAAGTGATCCTAATTGAAATACCAGGCTACTGTTTTGGATATTTTCAACTTTATGAAGTTTACACTGTATTTTTTTTTATTATTATTAATATAGGTATTCGGGTTAGTTTGCGGATCCTGAAGTTAATGACTATGTAAACCTCTAATGACTATAATATTAGCAACTACATGACTCGAACATGAGATCATATAAAAAACAAATCATTTAATCCCAAGATCTTATCATTGTATCACCTACTAAATAATTTATATTAAGTTGGAATTAGATGAGTTAACATGAAGTAATATAAATTAATATTATATTAAAAATTAAAAAGAAGAACTAAAAAAAATATTGTTTTTCAAACTTGATATAGGTTTTAATTAGGTCCATTGAATTTAAAAATATTGATTTATGGAGAAATTATTAGCCAGACTTATTTTAGAATTAAATCATTTTCTAAACCATATCCTTATTCAATTACACACAATGGATTTCTGACCACTAAATCGGTAAATAAATTTAAATATATGGTCTAAGAACCTGATATTATTCCATGCGAACATGGGATTTTTTTTTTCTTCTAAAACAAAAAAAAAACCCTAGGAAGCATCAAATAGACAGGCAATCGTGTTCAACTATGACAGCGCATTGAGTAATTTATTATACAAAGAGAAACCCTAATCAAACAGACATGAAGCACCTGGAAATCCAAAAATCACTGCGTGGTAAAAACAATAAGTATAAAAAAAATTAAATAAGAAATCGAAGAAATAAATAAGAAACTGAGAAATATTCCTTCATTGATAAAAACCGTGCAAGGTGGCCCCGTGAAAAAATGCGGCGTGGTTTTTATGAGAATCAACCTGGCCCAAGAAATTTAAAAGGCCTGTCATGACATTATTTGGGCTTTTGATTTACCACACGCAGAAATAATAATGTTTAAATAGCATTGGTAAGGTAATCAATGTGCTTGTCAACCATATAATAACAGTTATTTTTTAAATAGTTTTTTGTATTGAAATATATGTTAATAATATTTTTTTTATTTTTTAAAAATTATTTTTAATATCAGCACATCAAAACGATCTAAAAAGTACAAACCGCACTTAATCTTAGCAAAAAAAAAATAATTAAAATTTAGCGAAACACAAGTTGAAACGCACAGCCAAACAGACCCTGCTATATGGGGACCAAGGCTTAGAATAAAAAACAGGTCACTTAGAAAGTTGCATTGATTTTGGTTTTTGTGTTGTGAACTATTAATAACAATAACACGAATAATTCCTAAAAAGTATGTCTTTATTCAATGCATGTATATTCTGTCCTCGTATTTGATGATAAATATATCAAAATTGATTACGGATCATGCATCTGGGTATAGCAGATGACTCTAAGATGCATTCGCTCATCTAAGGTTAAAGGTGCGTTTGTTAAGCTTTAGTTTTTACGTTTACGGTGTAAAAAATACAGTTAGGTATTTGATAATATATCAAACTACATTTTATATTATGGGACCCACTAAAAAAATAAGTTTGAAACGCGGTTTTTGTGAAACAGTTTTTACATGTTTTTTTAATCAATTTTTGTAAAAAAAATTTTGTTTTTATGTTTTAAAAGCATTTTTTTTCAAAATTTAAATTTTTATATAAGCTTGGTTAAATAAAAATATAGCATACTGTTCATTGAACAATGTAATTAACATGAACAGTGCAAAGTGATGCATTGTTCATGTGAACAGTGCAATTCTCTTGCACTGCATGGACTTTTTTTTTTAAGTGTGTTAAGTTTTTTTTTGTTAATTTTTTTAATATATTTTTTTAAAAAACTAGTTTAGAGTGAATTTTATACATAATAATATTTTATCTAATTTTATTACATGCTAAAAAATTATGGAAACTGTAGTTCTTGTCAGATAAATTTTGTACGTAATGAAATTGTAGATAATTTAATAGAATAATAAATTTTTTTATATATAAAGTATGATTTATTTCATGATATTACCACAATATTTAAATTAAAAACCATCAATATTAATATATATTTTTTTAAATTATTTTATAACTTCAATTTCAAAAATATTCTTAACCAAACACATTAAATTACTTTTTCTTCAACCTCAATTTCAACCACAGTTTTAACCAAACATCTATTTTTTCAAACCAACCACAATTAAAAGTACTTTTTATAAAATAACTTTTTTTAAACCACAATCATAACAGCTACCGCAATACCAAACACACTCTAAATCCAACTGACCACACAAAACCACACTTTTTTTTAAACTTACTTTTTTAAAATCACAACTACAAAAGTTACGTAACAAACAAACACACTCTAAATCTGTATAGAATTTCAATAAACCTCTTTTTTTTTTAAGATGTTGAGCCATTCGAAGAATCTGGGTTGATAATCTTGGTTTTAACAGAGCATTGAAACAATGTAATATGCCATGGTTCAAATAGAAATTATTGTCGTAACTTTATGTTGTATACCTTATACGCTTTATCTTAAATTTTAGGATATATGCATGAATCTTGGAACATCAAGCACGACATGCCTGATCTCTAGTATTTTAGTAAGATGAAGCACAGCCAAGATCTTGAACTTCCAAAAACTAATGATTTTTCGTGTAACAAAAGTTATGATGCAACATGATAAATTGGTAAGAAAAAAAACGAAAGTGCCATGCTCTAGATTTTGTCAGCTTGTATGATCTGCAACAACAATCCTTCTGTTTTTGGAAACTTCTTTGATTATCAATTACTTATATACCATATTCTAAGGAGAAAAAAAAAAAAAGAGGAAAATTACTTAGAGACCAGCAGGCAGCATGCTATGTTGGATTTTTTTTTTTGTTTTCCTGCTCATCATGAGCCCATGTTTAATGCGCCCCATATAACTGGGCTTGTCCAATCACCACCACCATCATCAAGGGACTGCTGGGCTAGGGTTGGATTCGATCTGAGACCTATTGAAATGCTCACAGCAAAATTCCACCTAGGTGATTGAATTGTAGCCGGTTGATTTGGTGAAAATTTAAGTGATAAATAGTTTGATTTTTTATTTATTTTTCAAGATGACACAGATTGATTAACAATCAATCTGAAATATCTTGTTGGGGGTATTTGAAAGTATAGTAAAAATTATTTTTTAAATTATTTTTTATTTAGAAATATATTAAAATAATATTTTTTATTTTTTAAAAAATATTTTTAATATCAATACATCAAATCAATTTAAAAATATAAAAAAATTATTTTTGAAAGATAAAAGTTATTTTAAAAAATATTTTTTATTTGAAAATATATTAAAATAATATTTTTTATTTTTTAAAAAATATTTTTGATCTCAACATATCAAAATAATTTAAAAATATATTTTAACAAGTATATATTTTAAAAATATCTCCATTTAAAATACAACACTAAAAAGGTCCGAAATTTGAGACGAATAACGGTCTTTCCTCAAGAATATCATAGAATATAATATATCCACCATTTCAACCATCAAAACTTGTCTCGAAGAATCATCTAGATGGTAGATCAGTGATAAGAGTTTGGAATTATGAGATTTGCTCCCTTTGTGGTCTCAAGTTCGAGTCCTATGGTTACTCATATGATGACCACTAGAGGCTTACATGGTCATTAATTTTAGGATCCGTAGAATTAGTCGAGGTACACGCAAGCTAGCCCGGACACCCTTATTAAACTAAAAAAAAAACTTGTCTGGAGGGATTAATTCGATCATCCAAGGGAGTGTTCCCATTAAGTCTTCAGAGTTTATGCTGTAAAAGGTAAGACTTCGATATTCTATCTGTGGAGATGGACAACATATGTTGCAAAACACCTTTGTAATAAAATCCGGTCATGATCAAAACCATGAATTACAACGCTGTTTGAAATTACATTCTAAACGATATTAAATAAAAATTTATTTATTTTTGTTTAAAATCTGGTTATATTTTTAATTTATTTTAATATGTTTATATTAAAAATAAAAAACATATTATTTCAATATATTTTCAAAGAAAATTACTATTATACTCTCAAACACTCCATAAACAAAATAATTCAAATTGATTGCAAATCAAAGTAAAATAGTTTTATTTTGAAAAATCCTTTATTTTTTTAAGTTAAACTATGTCTTTTTAAAATTTTGACCTAGTTAACTGAATTATAAATTAATTTGTTAAATTAATTGATTTTAATGAATCAACTCTTTAACTCTTTAACTCAATTTGATATAAAATTCAAGTAGATTCATTCTATTAAAGATATATTTAAGATATTTAAAAATTATATAAATAAAAAAATATACACTTAATTTCTCAGACTCCTTAGATGTTATATCATTCATCAAATTAGAGAGACGGACTCAATTATTCATATAAAACAATACTAAGAAAAAAGAAAAGAGAGAAGTTGTGATTTCATCTCTATCAAACGACTCGTCAAACCATTTCTCATTACCCCAACATCATTGTCCGACACATCGTATATTCTTGGCTTTTAACGTTAGAGAGGAGCATCCTCTTTCAAGTTTCAACCCAAAAAGCACCACCCTCCATTTTCAAACCCAGAGACCATAACCCCCCCCTCTCGATCAAAACCCACAATTGGGTTTTCTTTGATGGCTTCTAACACTATCTCATTTCTCCCAGTTCCAATCTCCACCTCTCAATTTTGCAATGAAAAACCACATAATTCTTCACTCTTGCCACTGCCTTTAAGCTCCTTTTATGGCAACAAGCTATTGATTTCACACTCAAACTTGAGAACGTTATCTCTTAAGGGCAATAAGCCATCAACGAATGTCACAGTTTTATCTACTCTACCCACCAAGTAAGCTTTTTGTTCACCCTGGTCTTTTTATTTTTGGATTTTGAAAAATGGGTCTTGATTAGTTTTGTTTGTTCTTTCAGGAAGTATACATCTCAGAAGATACCAAAGTTAGTCATTTTCCTTTAATCTTGAAGAGAAACAGAGAGAACGATGGATTCTTGATTGCTTTTTATGTGAATTTTGTGTGATTTTCACCGTTGATTAAGGAAATGCTTGTTTTTGTGAGTGGTTTTAGATGGTCAGCAAGAGCGATAAGGTCATTTGGGTTAGGAGAACTGGAGGCGAGGAAGTTGAAGTATCCTAACACGGGAACTGATGCACTTTTAATGGGGATTTTGATTGAGGGTTGGTGATTTTTTATGCATTTTAGTGTGTAGCTTCTTTTTTGTTTTCTGGGGTTTATTGAAGTTTGTGCCTGGTTGTAGGGACTAGTCCAGCTGCAAAGTTTTTGAGGGCTAATGGGATTACTTTTTTCAAAGTCAGAGAAGAAACTGTGAATTTACTTGGGAAATCTGAAATGTATTTTTTTAGTCCTGAGCATCCTCCATTGACTGAACAAGCTCAAAGAGCACTTGATTGGGCTGTTGAGGAGAAACTAAAGTCAGGTGATTTTTAACTTCTATTGCATCAGAACTTGCAATGTCTTATTCTGTTTTGTGTATGTGTTTGCAAGATAATTTGATTAATGAGCTGCCATGGTTTACATAATGTGATTGTGATTTAGAAACTTCAATTTGGTAATACTAGTTTAAGTAGGAGCGTTGTACAAAGTTATTTGGAGCGTTCAAGGATGAGAACGTGGGTCATTTTCTGTAATGCTACTAGGCTTGATTTTTTATATGATACCTTTTGGAGCTTGATGAAATTCAATTATGTTAGTGCTATTTTCATCTACGAAATTATTCAGTATGAAAAAGATTGCAAGTTTTTAACCCCATATTGGATGTAAAGAAAATAAGATAAACGATCATGGGATATTGTAGGAGGTGGAGGTTACCTGCTTATGCATGCTTTATGTTAGGTTTCAGTCTCTTAAGGGTACAATTGCATCACTAAAGTTACTTCTTAATCCTACCTAGAGTCCAGATTCAATAAACATCTTCTTTTACTTATTGACTGGCATAACCAATTCTCCTGATTATTTACGGTAGAAGTGTTTATTTTGTGTTTTGTTCTTATATAGTTTTGAGCTCTTTCTTCTTGACTTGCAATGATAGTTTTGAGCTCTTTCTTCTTGACTTGTAATAACGTTTTTTTGTTGTTCATTATTCCATTGTCCTTTTTCCCAAAAAAAGCTTTTTTTTGCAACCTTAAAAGAGTCATCATGAATTTACTTGTGCTGGCAACTGTAAAGTGCAAAATTTATGATTTGATTTAAAATTTCATAAACAATGGATTTGATATTTGTGTGGGTGCTGTCCACGTGTATGTAGTTACTATTATCATCTTATTGTCATGTGAATTGCAGGAGATAGTGGAGAAATTACCACAGCTCATATACTTCTGGGGACTTGGTCAGAAAAAGAATCTGCGGGTCGCACAATATTGGAAACTTTAGGTTTTAATGACGATAAAGCTAGAGAAGTCGCAGAATCTGTAAGTTTGAATGCTTTTCTGATTTTCAACATAAGCTTTTTTAGTGTTTCAGCTTAACACAATTCTTCATCCATCCAGATGAACGGAGATGTTGCCCTGAGCTTCAAGTAGGGAGGTCAGAATGCTTTATGAAACACGTCTTCCTTGTTGACTCCAGAACTTTGCTGCATAGCTTTCAGAAGATACACACTTAGGTAGTTGGTTCTAGGTGGAGCAAGTTTGTCATCAAGGAACTTGTTCCATGTATGGGGTGTTTCAAATTCTTTAACCAAATGCTTTCATGAATCAGCTGGAGATGTTTAAATTTGCATGTCCCTGAAAAGGGATTTTGTGGAACCCAAATTCCCAGGTGGGCATCTTACTTAGATGATTAACTGACTCCCTTCAATTCCTTGTTTTGACATGCATTAGAATTACATCATTACCTTTTATGGATTGCATCAATAGCATTTATATGAAAAACCGAGTTTGCTTTAAAAAAAATACTAAAACTCTTCAAAGTTTTGATTCGCCTTGTAACATGGTTGAATACAATTCATTTCTACAATCGCATCTGATGTATTTGTTCACCACAGCATCACCCTTTTTTTTCCTTGTATTGATGTGTTGGTTGATGTACTGAAAACGGAGTGCAATTGTGGATTGTGATGAGCCCACGAGTACGTGAACATGGAAAGCTACGGCAGTGTTTGAGAATACATGGTTCCTTGTTTTTTAAAATTTGAATTTTTTAATGTTTTTTATCCAAAATTTTTTATATATATATTTTCTGTTTATTTTGATGTAGTAATATAAAAAATAATTTTTAAAAATTTTATTCTAATATATTTCTGAACAAAAACTATTTTAAATTGATATCTCTACCCAGCTTCTAAACAATCTCAATATCTTGAATGCTGCTCGCATTATGAATGAACATGGATCTTTTACTTGAGTTCCGACTTCCGAATTATACTGATAGTGGCATGAGTGTCGCCATGATAACGCTACAAGCGTATCATTGTTTTCTCCACTGGAGAATTGGCAGTGATAGTTCGTAAAGCTCACCGCTCAGCTAACATGATTCATTAGGTTCATCGCAACGTTATCCATATTCTTTATGTTTTTTACTTGCCCTGATTTGTTTTCATTGAATTTAATTATCAAGAAATATACATAAATTTATGCTTTGTTTTTATTAAGTACTTTTTTTCAATATTTATTTAATAATATGATATTATAGGAATAAAATAACATGAAAAAAATGAAAAAAATTATATTGATTTAATAATATAATAGTATAAGAATAAAATAACATGAAAAGAGTTATATTTATTTAATAATAATGATAGTATGGAAATAAAATAATATAAAAAAAAGTGAAAAAAATTTTAAAATCGCGTGCGCGCGCGCATATATATATATATATATATATATATATATATATATATATATATATATTATTTTACAATGTTCATAACATAAATAAAAGAAAAAAGAAAACACTAAAAAACTCTCTCTGTAGATAAGGCATCTGGGCTTGGAGTTGAGCCCAGATATATTTGAACTTTGTCCAAGTGAACTTGGGCTTTGGTCTGGGTTTAGTTATGTCCTCTTCTTCTCCAACGCTTGTTGGAATCTGGGCAAGTTTGCCAGTTTTCGGCCCAAGTTACGGATATAATGTCAAAACTTGTGATTTTAACAACTCTTTTTTCACCATAAAATAAATATACCATAAAGCCTACTAAACTCAACTCCAAGTACAAAAATCAATGTAAAAAATAAATTTGATTATTTTAAATTTAAAAATCTAAATTGAGATATTTTTTTTATTTCACCGACTAAATGTTTTAAATCTAGTATTTATAGATTTGTAACGATGGAAGCTTTCATTTAATAGTTTTATTTTCCAGTGTTATAGCCGGATTTATAGTTTAACAAAATTTTCCTTTTTTCTTTCTCCCTTTTCCTTTTATTTTTCTTGTTATTTAATTTTCATTTTTCTGGTAAGTAAAAAGCAAATGTATTTGGTAATTACTATTTTAACCGGTGCTACTAATGCAGTTATATCAATTTTTTTCTTCAACATAAAAAAAATTATACAGTTAAAAATTAATTGATATTGTTATTAAATCAGGTGTAACAGTTCAACTTTAAAACCTCATAACCTAACTTGTTATCTAATTTATGTTTAAAATTAAATTGTATGGTCGATTTGGCTGGTATAAAAACAAGCCGGCCAACTAATAAAAAAAAGAGAATGAAACTAAGGAAAAAAAAACAAATCGACAAAATAGTAACTTAACATAATCTAACTAACTTAATAGTTCGGAAGCAATCTACACACGTACCATTAAAAAATAATAAAATTGAAACAAAACAAATCACGTGATTTACTATTTATCTAAACAAGAAACGAGCATGTTGCACAATTTCAGTTCTTTGTTTTAGGACAGAGGGAAATCAATTTGCTTTTGACTCGAGGAGGTAATGGAGAGATCGAAGTGGGTAAGTTGCAACTGAAGCGAATGAAGAGATATCGGTGAATCTCCGAAAAAACAACTTAATCTTTCGGCGTCAATGTCCACTAAGGTTACGATCATAAAATAAATAAAAACCCTAAGCATTGTATTTCATGAACATTTTCATTGCAAATCACATTTTCCTTTATAGAGACATCTGATATTTTGTGATGGAGGTTTTTCAGAGATAACATGAGAGCTTTTTAGGTCATGCTGTCCATGGGCAGTCCTGCAGCATGCTTTGAAGTGGCCGTGGCACCCCCAGAGAGTTGAAAACTTTAGTTTTCGTCCTTAAATTTACAATTTTTCGTAATACTTGTGTATTTTCTCTCCTACCTCCCTTTAATTTGCCCTGTTTTCAAGTTTTTTTCTTTTTATTGTGATTGTTATAATGACACTTTCATTGTGTTTAATCAAGGGCTTAAGAGTTGTTAGGGAATGATTAGAAATCAACTATATGTCTCATAATCATACTTGCAATTTCGGGTAGGGTTTGTTGTTGAAGTGAAGTGAAAGAAACCCTAGTCAACAAGGACCATAATAGTAGCTAGAAGAAGCAGTGTTATTAAATCCAACCTGGTTAGACGGGTCAATTTATAAACTGAACCGAGTTGGGTTTTTAAAAAATAATCAGTGAAATTTAAATGAAATTGTATTTTAAATTAACATTAGTTAATTCATCTAATGCAACTTGAAATCTTGGAGAATGTTTGATAACTTTGGCCAGCAGGAAGAGCTCTATCCCAGAAATCTTGAATATTTATCGTATTCACACATACGGCCCTAGGTAAAAATAACCGGGCATGGAAATCTATACTGTTTTTTCGATAATAATTTAGGTTGGTTAAGATTTAATTAGTGAAAATTAGTGGATAATGCAGTCACAAAAAGATGGGATATCTTTCAGATTAAAAAAAGAAAAAAAGGGGCGGGTGGGTATTTTATGCAAAACTTTAAAGTACAGGGAGCATTTTCAAAATGTGTCCCATGTACGATTACGATCATAGCAATTAGCTTGTAGAAAGTTGCTATGATCATAAGATGCTTAATTATACTCTAAAGCCTCTTTTATTTTTTTAGCTTTGGTTAGAGTTATGAATTAATAAAATTAATTTATTTCAATTAAAATAATATTAATTTATTTTTTTTAAAAAATTAACTTGGATCTTGACCAAGATTAACTTTCATATAATTGTTTTTGAAATTCAATTTAAATTAGGTAGTGAGTTGGCTGAATTTTCATTGACTCGTCCACCTAGATTAAATTTAGTACTAATGAGTTTTGTTTTTAATTTAAAATGTATGTAAATAATAAATTTTAGCAAGTAAAAGAGATTCTTATTTATTTATTTATTTGTCAAATCAACTATTGTGCATGCCATTACCCACCCCCACAATTGAAAATCGACCCCACATTTCAGCCTCATGATTTCTCCCCCACATGAAAATTTAACCCCTTTTACTTTCTCTTGGGATTTGGGAAATTTGGAATTTACCCTCTTCTTTTTCTTTACCTTACCTTACCCCCTTGTAATTTCTCTCGGAAAAACAAAAAGGCCAAGTAAATGGAGAATGTCGTAGATGGGCCTAGGCCTAACGCACGTGGACATGATAGGGTTATTTGGTCCAAAGGGTACATAAAATGATGATGACACACGTGAGGATTGTTCATCAATGGCGCAAAGGGTTGTCAGGAGAGAGCATCAACACCAACACCATCACCATCATCATCATCATCATCATGATCTACATTCTAAGGTGTTTTCTAAAGTGTTTTTGGGACCGTTTTCTTCGAGGAATGTCTATCAAAAGCGGGACATTACCCCTTCATTTGTGAAGAAATAGAGGCCATACCATGTCTCCCTCTCATGCTCAAGCCACCCATTCCTTTCATTTCTTTAACAATTTCTTCACGGTCCTTGGTATATATAAATCAATTTTCTAAGGGCGATCTTAATTTCCAAAAGCATTATAGTTAGTGGGATCTTAGTAAAGCTCACTTACTAAGAGGTCCCCATCATGCAACTTAATTCTCTTGAACCAAAAAGAAGAGAGCCTCTCGATTTTTCCTTCTATTGCCTTGGATCAAAGTCTTCCTAGCTATATATATATATATGGGACCAACTACAACAAGCCGTGGTGGGCATAGAAGCATGGTGGGATGAGCCAACTCGGTTTGGAGGTTCTACATTGTGTTGACGAGTTCCAATTTGAAGTCATGACTCGATTGGATCATCCATTTTGGCTAGTGTGGTAGGTCTAGCTCCACCTACTCAAAGCTATACAGTTAGCTAGCTAGCTAGAGTTAATTTCCCCCCGTTTCTTCTTAGACTTAAATTTCTTTTGCTAGATAGGAGTACGGCCAATGTCACAGGCGAGTGCAGCCCACATGCAAACGCATGTATTTTTCTTGTATGCTTTTTGAAATCAAGCAAAGTGACAATTCATAAAAGTTAAAAGAAAAGGGTGTGATCGTCGGTTGCACGCTATTCCTTATGTGATGGTTGATGGTTTTCCACTTTAATAATGAACTTTGGTGTCAAGATCATAGTTGCATGGTCCCTCTATTTTGTGCTTTTGACCAAACCAAATCCTCCACTTTAAATCTTGTCAAATCAATCCCTACCTCTACTCCCAGATATGAATGTTATATATATCTCAAGATATAGTATTAATTAAAACCCAACATGAGGTAAATTTAGCTCAAATTATGAATTAGAAGGGTTGACATCTAATTTTCTTTTAAAAAATTAAAATGATAATATTTTGATAAAAAAATTTAAAGAACAAAAATTAACACATTGATAATTGAGCTTTGATCATGTCAAGTCTAAAACTATCGAATCATTAAACTAATCTAGATTTTTAAGTACATCGATTATATATATATTTTTTAATCATCGATTATATATATATTTTTTAATCTGAATCGGCTCAGACTTCAGATCCAATATCGTCCTAACCTAATAATTTGAGTTCTAAGACAATGGTACAAGATATAATTTGGCCGTACATAAAAAAAAAAAGTTTCTATCCAATTTCAAATATCTTCGAGAGCATGCACCACCGAAACACTTTCATGCAGAAAAAGGTTGCAACTCTAATTATGTTGCCTAAATCTAAATTCATGACTTCATTTTGTTCAAAGAACTCAGTAGATTGAGTTCTCAAAAGTTCTAACACTTTGTTACCAACTCGAGTTTGAATCGAAAGGAAGCTGGATAAAGAAGTTTTATTTGGAAAAATGCAAAACATGGGAATTAATTACCTTCTTAAAACTTCATCGAGGAGTAACTTGATTAGTCTCACTACAAAGAAATCGACAGTATATTTATTTTATTATTTATTAAGGGTAAAATATTCTCTCCAATTTTCTTTCTTTTATCTTATATATCATCCTTTTATATTTAGATGAAGTTAAATTTTTTTTAAGTAATTCATGACAGTATATATAATATCAATGAAACCCTAACCTTCTCTCTTTTTATTTTCTTTGGATTATTTAACAATGTTCACATACATTGATGCAGCCAACACCTCTCCTCATGATCAAAAGAGAAGGACTCCAACATGTACCAATCCAATCGATGATGTTAATGAGCACACTAACCCTTATGTGTGTGGTTATATAATGCTGATGTACGTGTGAAACCAGAAGCCATTAATGGAGTTGACAATTATCCATAATTGGTCTCTAATTCCTTCATCTGAAAAACATCAGCATTCATTTGAGAGAGCACCCCAGTAGTCAGCCAATAATTGTGCTTCATGGGATTGACTGGAATTGTAGCATGGTAGACAATTCAGCAAGAGAATAGGGTTTTGACTCCAAACTGTGGATCAAAATGATCTTCGGACACCGACAACAATTAAGCTCACCTCTTGCTCTCAGCCACAATATTCCACCATGATCATGACTTCTTCGAGAAAAAAACTTCCATCGCATCGATAATGGTCCAAGTCTAATATTACAGGATGAAAGTGGAAGACTATATATGCCATGAACTAGCTAGTGGTATCATCACTTAACATTTATATGGATGATTGCATCACAAACCATTATATGGATCTTTGCATCATTCTCTGCTTGGTTTCTGACCGTCAAAACCTCCTTCATCATTTCTTCTTTGAGGGATTGCTGGGGTGCGTGGCAACAAGAGAGGGAGCCAGCGTGCACTCATGCTAGCTAAGAGTGGAGTCAGATTGATCCGCATGGACTAGGACACTTGATTGCCTTCTTTTCCTCTTGGAATAATTATTAACGATTCGTTTAAGCCATAGTTTAATCCATGCATCCAGTTGCATGCAATTTTCAGATTTCTCTTGTTGCCACAACTCATTATAGCTTATAATATAGAGTTTATTAAATGATGATTTTAGCTTCAGAGTTTTAAGTCAAAGAAATATAACATAGACTTTCTTTTTTTTATGATACATGTGGTAGGTGGAAATAAATATTAATTTGAACTCTATAATTTGAAGTGTTTAATGCGATGGTCTTTGAACAATTTTTTTTTATAGTGTTTAATTAAAATCTCAGAAAAGATAAAAACAATAAAGATAAGAAAGTATATACTTTCTCTTTTTAAAATACAAAAAATTATTGCAAAACTGTCTCAAAAATATATTATTTTATGTTTTTTTTTAATATAGATATTCGAACCAGCTTGTATACATTTCGATTAATCCTATAAATTTTAAAAATTAATAATTATATAAATTTTTAGTCATCATTATATTAATAAATATAAATTAAGAGTAAATATACCATTAATTAATTAATTGTCAATCTGTAGGGTAGAGAGCCAATAGAGAGTGAAAGTAGAGCACCACCAATTGTCTATCTGCATCGGAAAGAAAATCCAGCCTCCGGAATCTTCTTAGGGTTTGCAAATCAAGTAGCGGTACATTGTACTGTGAGAAAAGGACATGCCAAACCGTCTTCTTTATTAATCTCCACTCCTTTATTAATGGCTACCACATTTTGACTCAATTTTGATCACTAAGAACAAGATCCCATTTATCGAAAGATCTACGGCTACTTTTGGTTCCTAGCCCCTTTTTTAAAGACAAATATTGGTGAAATTAATAACATTGTTGAGAAAATAATTAGTGAATACATGTAGTAATTGAAAAACGTAATTTTCTTTAATTAAATAAGCGAGGAAAAGAAGAGACGAGAGAGAGAGAAAAATAAGGATAAAAATCCTTGTGGTTATGATATTATTAATTTTATTGAAAAGATTTTGACAAGATAAATCTAATAATATGAATAAATTTATTTTATATTATTATTTTAATTTATTTAGTTAAACATGTTGAAGCTCTTTTTATATACATCCCTTTTATTTCATATAACATTTAATAAACACAAGTGAATCACACTGTGAGGACTGAGGAGGCTTCTTTGACCAACAATTCTTGAAGAGCTCTCCAGATGGGAACCGGCATTCTTCTTCCATGCATCTTCTTCCAACTTATTTAAACTACAACAGCAAATCCCGGTGCCTCCGATAAGATCAAAATCTATTCAGTACTCAATCAGGATCGAGAAACATATATGCGACACAGACATGGAACAATGCGCGCGATTTGGAAGGTGCCTCCGACTATATCACTAATTAATTAACTAACATGTGAATCAGTAAGATCTGTCTTGTTCTATCCATGTTTTCAAACAATTTTTACCTATAATTTTTGCCATGATAGTGTGCATGGTTGAGGTTAATTTTTGCCATAATTTGTTTTATGATATTTTGATATTTCACAAGGAAATATATATATACATGAAGTCAAAGGTAATTTAACAAGAAAAGAAAAGAAAGATGGAATGATCAATTACAAGAGATATCAATCTTAATTTAGGGATTGAAATCATAAGAAATAATCTTAAGAATATCAATCAAAATGGGCTGCAGATCTGAAGTCTTGGCACCCACTGCTAACCTTTTTTCTTTTTGTTCTTCTCATGTACAGAACTGTTTACATTACAGGAGATCGATCCAGTAAAGGTTTGGCCGAGACAGGGGGGATGAGAATAAAGAAAACAACTGAAAGAGGCAGAGAGAAAAAGGGAAGACGGTGATTGCTACCATACTCAATTGGTTTGGAGGCACGTTTATCTAGATATGGAAATGTAACATGGCTGCCTGTTCATGATCCGACAAGTAAACAGGCATATCGTTCATTGCCCTTCCATTGGTAGGCAAAAGCTAGAAAGGCAAGGCTTAAAAGGAAGCAACTTTTGAATATCTAGCGAAACTCTCTCGCTCCAATTTTAGAAATTTCAAAGGCCAGTCTCTCGTATCCTTTTTTTTTATGACCCCAAAAATGCTCCAAATTAACCAACACTCGCCATGTGATGTCAATGAGCAAGTGGGGTTTTCTTAAATCCATACTCCCTTCCACAACCCATAGTATTAATCTTAATACTATGTGATATTATATGATATTTGATTAATAAAAATAAAGATATGAAATTAATATATTTTCGAGATAATTTTAGAACAAATTTCTATATTTTTAAAATAAAAGGCACACAGAAACATACAATTTTTATCTCTATTATATATCTTTATTTTTTTAGGTCACAAGTCACTAGCTAGCTAAACGCTACTAAATTATCAGGCAACTCCATGTTATTGTGTCTTGAATCATCCCCACCTCATGTATCCATTAGTCAACCCTAATCGATTGTCAGAATTAAAGCAACCCATTCACTGCATTTTCACAAAATCTATCAATTCAAGATCTATATTGATCGTAGAGATTTTGATGCAACTTGCCAATGGTTTTACTATATCAAGAGTCATACATAATTTTGGCAAGTGAAAGATGCACAATTCTTGTTAAGTATGCAGTGCTTACAAATAATTAAATGTATATAGTGTTATGGCTATCTCATCTCAATATACCCACCATGAATATTTCAGAATTTTGCCTTAATTTCTAACAATTTGAATTAGCTAGAGTGACCCTTCTAATAATTAAGGACATATATGTAGAAGTAGAGACAAATGGATATATTTGGAGCATTTTCATAGTTTATATGCATGCGTGCCCTCACACATTTCTAATAAACTATAACAAAACAAGGGGCAAATAAATAAATTACATAATTTAAACGAATTGCAGAAAATTGACCAGGAGCAGTGTGTTTTTTTCTCTCAAAAAGATTGCCACTGCTAATATTGGTGAGTCTTAGTATACATTTTGCACCACTCAAGGCGTCCTAATTGCGTGCTCATTAATTTGTCGGATTAGGGCTACAGAAATTTAGATCAAATTGCACTACTTGCTCTAAATTATATTCATTTATCGAGACCTTAGAACTCCACGATGCTGTAAAAGGCAGACCAATTTACGATCCATGGCACTATTTTCGTTTTGTGATCGTACGTAGTGCATGAATTAGGATGCCTATCATTCATTGTCACTTTGGAATATATACATAGAAGTCAACAGCCCTTTATACACTTATTTATTCAAGGTTGTAGAGGGAATTTGCCTTTTCAAGATTTTTTTTTAACAATAATGATATTTTTGCATTAATTAGTTTTCATGAACAGGGCTACATCTATCTATCTCCTTCTAATTATCAGGTTTTATATGGACCATTCAAAAAAAAAATTGAAAAATCACTCTCATGTAACCTCTCTTGGATTTTCAATCCTATAAAAAATAATGTGAGAATTAAATTCATTCATCTTCATTCTCATAAAATATCAAGAATAAAATAAAATATCAAAGTTAAATTTAAAATTATGACATCTCGTTCGTTAAATTTGTTATATTAGTGCTGGGTAAGAACACAAGTTTGATTTTCAATAAACACACCTATTAGGAGAGATAATCACAAATCCCGAACGGAATTAGTCTAACCCTTTAAAATGATGCGAGGATATCCAGATAAAAACAAAAAATATATATTATATATCTTTTAAATTCTTTTTGAAGGGTTTTGACGAGAATAATTAACTCCAAGAGATATTTCACCTTAATTAATGTAAAATGAAACATAAAATTTAATAACAATATTAATTATTCGAAGAAGAGGGCAAGTATATATATAATTATTGATATGATGTTACAATCTAATTAACCACAGATCTACGATCTTATCGGAATCCATTAGAGGATTATTATTGCTACGATAATCAATAAGTACAAGAAAATAATCAATTCAAATAGTTTTTTACAACATTAATTTTTCTTTTTCAGCTCGTATAGTAATTACTTGAGTGTTCTTTGTACTCTTAAAATCTTTTAAAAAACAATATCATGATATTCCAGACGTAGGAGATCACTAGATTCCTCTTTTCTTATGTTCTTGTGTGTCAAAAGTTTTTAGCTACACACTTAATAATTCACATGGAACAAACATACTAATTAACAAGAGAGATTACCTCATAAAAGTTCAAGAGGAAAAAAAAAACAATTATGATATGGCCCCCCTCCTTCATTCTTGAAAAAAATAGCATCTTAGGAGAGAAAGTGTTTCTTAGCACACGTCGTCTTCTTCTTCTTCATTTCATGGACAAAGGAATAAAAAATAGTTTTTTATTTAATTATTTAGAGAATAATTCTTATAATTCAATAAAAATTTTATTTTTATATTTAGACAAGAAGGAAAAATTTATTTTTATATTTTTATATTCAGAGAATACAATTGTATTTTGGTTGAGTTAACCGAAAACTAACTTTCTCATTTTTAGTTAAATATAATTTATATATTTATCAAAAAGGAAAAGGGAAGAGAAATCCACAGTGCCTGCAAGACTCCACTCGCTTCAAAATCCCCTTGAAGTCCAAACCCATAAAAGACAAAATACCTTTCAATAATAAACATGTCTCACACACTGTCTTGCATGTGAGTGTTGCAAATTTTATTATCTCATTGATTAATTTTAGAAAAAGATTTATTTTTTATCACCTCTTTATACGTGTCATTGTATTTAAATTCTGCTCAGGTCCATTTGCGGCTAGTTCTCGATGACGACGGGTCAGATGGATTGATGTGAGTTAATTCGGAATAATTTATTTATTTTATTTTATTTTCTCATTCGCTATGCTATTTGTAATGGTATCAAATAGCCACTCACCCCCTACAATACAATATAACCTTCATGTGATGCTCTCCTCTTTTATAATCCTTATATGTGATCTCCATCTCCCATTCTTCAATTATTTCCTGATCTCCCATTACCCTCTGTTTCATCTCTAGATTCCTCTCTCAAACCACCTTCTTCTCCCTTCTTCTTTTACACACACCCAAGTACTTCTCATTGATCGATCCCATCTAGCTAGCTATAATATATATCTAGCCTTTTGTTGCTTGTTAGTACACAGTACATAAAAAAATATTGATCAACGATATTATGGCTCTTGAAACATGGCTAATAAAGGTAAAAACAGCAATATCTCACAGTTTTGATTCTGTCATAACCTCCAATCCAATCCCAAAACCATCAAAGAGAGCTTCAGTTGGAGTTTTAGCTTTCGAAATCGCAGGTCTCATGTCAAAGGTTTTCCATCTTTGGCAATCTCTTTCAGACAAGAACATAATTCGTGTGCGCAATGATTCTATCTCTCTTGAAGGAGTGCGCAAAATAGTCTCCAACGACGAGTCCTTCCTTCTCGGCCTCGCGTGTGCCGAAATGGCTGAGAATCTTAGGCTCATCGCCAAATCTGTTTCGAGATTAAGCAAGAGGTGTGAGGACTCAGGTTTGCGGCGTTTCGAGCGTTTGTTCGATGATTTTACCAACTTGGGGAATGACGCTAATTGTTGGGTCTTGAGTTGGAAAGACATGGAAGCCAAAACCAAGAAGATGGACAGGTACGTGACTGTAACGGCGACGCTGTATAAAGAGATGGAGGAGCTGTCTGCATTGGAGAATGGATTAAGGAAAGCTTTACACTGCGGTGAACTTGAAGGAACAAGCAAAGAACAAAAGGTTTTGGATCTTCAACAGAAGATATTGTGGCAGAGACAGGAGGTGAAGTACCTCAAAGAGAGATCTCTTTGGAATAGAAGTTTTGATACGGTTGTCTTGATCCTTGCCAAGTCCATTTTCACTGTTTTAGCAAGGATCAAGCTGGTTTTTGGCATAGCACATGGCTATCCAACTTCTCTACCTCGCAGTCTCTCAGCTTCTGCAACAGTGCATCCAACAGAGAACCCTACTACTTGTAACATTGTGTCGGGGCCATTGAAGAGCTCAAAGCTTGAAGGAAATAAAGACTCGAGTAATGGGTTTTTCGAGTCGAATTCGAAGCTTTTAAAGCCTCCGCCAACTACGCTTGGGGCGGCGGCTTTGGCCCTACACTATGCAAATTTGATTATAGTTATGGAAAAGATGATCAAGTCACCACAACTTGTTGGTGTTGATGCAAGAGATGATCTTTACTCGATGTTACCAAACAGTATAAGGTCTTCACTGAGGGCTAGATTGAAAGGAGTAGGGTTTTCAGCGAGTGATCCAGTCCTTGCAGGAGAATGGAGGGATGCTTTGGGGAGGATATTGGCGTGGTTATCTCCATTAGCACATAACATGATCAAATGGCAAAGTGAAAGAAGCTTTGAGCAGCAAAATTTGTTGCCAAAAACCAATGTTCTTCTTTTGCAAACATTGTTTTTTGCGAACAAAGAGAAGACTGAAGCTGCCATCACAGAACTTTTGGTGGGCTTGAATTATATTTGGAGGTTCGAAAGGGAGATGACTGCCAAGGCCTTTTTTGAATGTGCCAACTTCAATGGATTCTTAAATCCTCATCAGAGCTCCACCTAGGAAGACGATTTCTTGTTTTCAGTTTTGTTTTCAATCTAAAGTTTATCATGGTTTTGATCTTAAGATTGAACTGAGCTTCAGATCTTTGAGGGTTTGTTTTCCTTCTGGCCCTGATCTGTATATGTCAAGTATAGATATATATATATGTATGTACATGTTTCGATCATTTGAGTATTAATTAATCTTGCAAACAATGCGCGCACGCATTTGGCTTTCAATGATTGCTCATATGAAATTTCATGTGCAAATATTCCTTTGATTTTTCATTAATTGATTATTTGGTAGCATAATTGGATCAAGATTCTGTACTTTCAAGCTAATTTATGCTGCTGTTAGTTATGTATAATTGTTTTTTTTTAATCAATTTCCAACTGATAAATACGGTTTCTGATAAAAAGTCACATAAACTACTCACAAAAGCAGCAGTTGGATTGCCATTGTCAATGGGCCCTTCAAGGGAACCTTAGATTTGTGATCCCTGCACTAGCTAGCTAGTAGTTCATTTAATCTTTATCATAGTCGAATCTTTTCAATACTATTACACTAATTTATCAATTATATATGGACCAAGGAGCTAGACTATATCATAGGCTATCATCACCGCTTGTCTATGATTAATATCTAGCTCTGAAATGAATTTATGTTTTTTTGTAAAAAATTGAAGGTATAGTAAGATATGTCTTTTTTATCTCAAATTGTCTCTGTTTTTTTTTTTTTAATATATATATACCCGAGACTAATTCCAGCAATGTACCCATGAAGAGATAAAATGTCAATTTTGATTTTGATTTTTGACCTTTGATCAAACACCGCAGCTAATTTAATATAATCTTTAGAAGCAAGATGGGGGAAGGTAAGATCGAAGCAGTATATATGGAGGTCAGATGAATTTCCTAGGATCTAAAATCCTGAACAATTTTGTATTTGATCTGCTAGGAAAATTCTCAAATTACACAAAAACGAGAGAAAATATCGTGTTTATTTTCTTAAAAATCCAATATTTCTTTGAATATAAAATCTCATTTCTTTCTTCTTAGGAAGTTAATTAATATAAAAGGGCAAATTAATCCCATGCTCAAAATCCACCATGTTTCATATCTTCTTATAATTCTCTGTGTGTTTATAAGTTTTAATCTGCACTCACAGCTCATAGCTGATGCCTTATTAGGACAAGTTTCTCGTAAATGCTCCCACCTTTGTCACTTTTGTCTCCCTTTAGGGCCCTCATGGCCGTCCTTGAGCTCCCTCAATATTCAATTTTGGTCTCTAATACTCCATCTACTGATACTTCAAGCAATTAATGGGAGCCTTGCCCATAATTTTTATCTTTTAATTTGCCCCACCCACCTCTTCTGTTCTTTTCATGTTTTATGCTCCACTTTTTTATTAGGTTATAGTCACGAATTTAAGTTTTTTTTTTAACTATTAAAAATTTATATATTTGTTAATTTTAATATTCATGAAATTAATCGAAATACACGCAAGCTGGTCTGGACACTTATATTAATTAAAAAAAATTCTAAAAATGTAATGTATTTTTTTTTCAAAATATGAGATCAATGTAGTTCAACCATCTGAAAAAATTATGAAATCGATATTTTTATGTTTTTAATGTGTTTATGTTAAAAATTAATATATTTTTAAGTTTAAAAAGTATTTTTAAAAAAACCATTGTACGCCGTGTTACCAATAATAAGTGCATATCATTAAATTTCTAACGAGAAAAATTGTATGATAATCTTGGAAACGCTTAGGTCTGAACGGTGGACCAGATCCAAACATGATGTGGTGTGGTCCAAAGCCAAGCCTGGAGCCCTTAAACCTGCGGGGGCGCCATGGACCCAGTCACATATTTGTTCTTCACATAATATCGTTGAAACCTGGCTAGTCCATCCAAGATAAGCCAGCTTGGTACACCCGACAATGCTGGGAACTTTTACAATTATTATTATTCATGTACACGAAATGGTATTTTTACTTAGAAATGACATAATTATATTTTTTTTAATTTTTTTTGTAGTAATACTGTAATGATGGTAAAATTATAATTATAATTCTTCAAATTTTTTTAAGAAAACAAATTTTTTTCTTATATTTTTCTTTTTTACTCGTTATTATTTTACACTTAACTTGTTTATCACTATTTTTTTTCTTATCTTTATTTTTGTAATTTTTTATATACATATTTTTTTGAAAAAATGTTATTTTTTACACTTTAAATATTTATTACTCTACACTTGGTTTATTTATACTATTTTTTTCTTTACACTATTTTTTTTTTAAAAAAAAATATATAAGGACTAAGAAAATTGTATTTCATTGTAGCAATTACAGCATTGTTCTATTTTTTAACTACGTAAAAATTTAGCTTAAAATCTAACATATTTTTATCAACGTATGTAAGTTTTACTATATTTTATTATATGTTAGCATGAACTTTTTGATTCAATGTTATATTTGCTATTCAATGTTAAAAACATGTTAATAATACTTATATATTAATTTTTTTGTATTAAAAAAAATTATTTGACGAGGAATATATATATATATATATATATATATATATGTTAAAACTTTTTATTTTTGTATTTATTTGTATATATATTTCTTGATGTATTTAATTAAATATATACATATACCTTTTGATTTATAATTAAAATTTAAAAAAATACATTGAAAATACTTGAATATTTTTTTTTAATAAAACACAAGTCAAATAACTAATATTAATATTCGCTAAAACATGTGCAAAGATGAGATATAGTGATCCTGAAACGTGTAAAAATACATTAATACTATAAGTTGGCAGAAGCAAACAAAAAAACATAGCAGGCCCAGTTAGCCACATTACAGCTTGACAATGTGTCATCATCAACTCAATGCATTGTATTTGGTTGATGTTATATATATATATATTTATAAAATTGTGTTTTTTTAAAAGATAAAGATTTAAAAGGAACATACTTTTGGAATAATTTTAAAATAAATTTTAAAATTGAAAGTACAATGAGATATATATTTTTTGTCTTTTTTATTCCAAGATAGTAATTAAACATTTGTTTTGTAATAAGAAAACAAAAATGTATTTTTTTTCCTTATAATGTTGAATTATAATAATTATTGCTTAATAGACTCCATATAAATTAAAATTAAGTTAAACTTGTACTATAGTCGTTATTTTATACTACTTGAATGGAGATTGATTTAAGATCACGAGATAAGAAAAATAAAATTTTATTACATTCAAGGATCGAAGAATGAAAACTCCGAAGGCGGGTAAATCAGATTCTAGTATGAAGCTTATCAGAAACAACAAGTGGGTTTTGCTCGGCCAAAATATGTCGACCAAGAGTCTTGAAATCAAAGGTGCAAGAGTGCTCCGTGGCATGTCGATGAACCCCACAGAAGGTCTTCTCACAGCGGCACTTGAACCCCAGCAATCCAACTTTCTTGTTGCAGCATTCGCATCTATTAATCTTTACTGTTGAAGAGGATGCGGCGGCGGCGGCTGAGCTTGAAGTTGTTTCATCAGTTAAAACAGCCGGGCTCTTATAATTAGCAGCAGATGGGGTATTGATGACAAGTTGAGAGAGTTTCTTGGCAGTCTCGGCAGCAACGGACTCTTCTTCTTTGACGTAGTCTCTGTAACACTCTGAACACAAATTCTTCTTCTCTGGAGAGCCAAAGAACCCACAACCCTTTGCACACAAAGGAGGAGTCAAATTGCTTTGTGAATCCATCAATTCTTTCTAGATAATTAAATTATATTATGCAAAAAAATCTTAAGAATTTCTTGCTCTATAGCTCCTGGATTGTGTTATATATACAGGTAAGATTTTTCAATTATTACGTGCATTAATCCCTTCGGAATTCGGATTATTTACAAGTCAATATCTAGCAATGATCCTTTCGCTATGCGGATTAACTTGTTGCTTGCAAACAGTACTGTTGTTTGAGGTTGTGTAATTTTACGTCTACTATCATAATTTATTTTTTTAAAAAAAACTCGACATAATATCATTTGATAAAAATAAAAAAAAAATTGAATTTTCACACAAGGCTCCGAATTAATGGGCCACTAGATTAACCTATTGGGCTAGAACGGTTCAAGGGGTTAAAAATTAAACCAAAACTCAGTTTACCAAAATGTTGAGTCTTCACGGTTTTTGTGATTGAGCTGTGTGTAAAAAAAATTGATTTTTTTTATTTTAAATTATGTTTTTTAAATTGTTTTAATATGATAGTAATACAAATAAATTTTAAAAAATAAAAAAATATTATTTTAATATATTTTTAAAAAATACACTTAAAAAAAATTACTGTTACAAATCTAATGAACAAGCAAACATTATCCTTTCATTTAAACAACAAGTAATCCTATATGTACCATGCATGTTCCAGTCTCCTGAAAAACAAAGAAGATAATTCTGGGACATATAATCCCTAACTACCACCAGATTCTCAATTGGGTCCCTGAAAAAATCTCAATTTGGTCCCTCATCTATTGACCATTACCTAATTAACCCGTCTTAAAACATTTCTCCTTTTAAATCATAACAAACGAGGACCTAGTTGACTAAAAACGATTTTGTTTTTGTCAAGTTAAACCAATTCTTATTTTCAACTGAAGCATAATTAGTTTAACTGAGTAATTTGATGCAATTTAGCAGTAGAGAGCACATTATAGGTAAGAGTGAATGGCAACAACCCAACAAGGTGGTGGCGGAGTTGGAAGTTTGCTCTTGCGAGATTTCATAAACTATTAATTACTTCGAAGATGATACCATGTCGAAACTTTTATTTTCAAAATCAAAGAAAAGATAATGATACAAACAACAAGTATTACTTTCTTGAATTCATAAAGAAGACAGATGCAAGAACTCCTGATCATTCAAATTCTGGAACCAAGTTTATCACCTGCAACAAGTGGATTTTGCTTGGCCAAATTTTGTTGATCAAGAGTCTTGAAATCAAAAGTACAAGAGTGCTCCTTAGGATATCGATGAACCCCACAGAAGGTGTTCCCACAGCGGCACTCGAACCCCATCAAACCAACTTTCTTGTTGCAGCATTTACATCTATTCTTCACTTTTGAAGTGGATGCAACAGCAGTAGTTGTTGAAGTTGTTTCATCGGTAACAACATCTGGGCTGTTATCATCAAAAGATGGGGTGACTACGATAGGTTCAGAGAGTTTCTTGAAAGGCTCAGCAATTAACCCTTCTTTGAGATAGTCTTTATAACACTTTGAACAAAAATTCTCGTTCTCTGGAGAACCAAAGAACCCGCAACCCTTGGCACACAAAGGAGGAGTTGAGCTGTTTATCGAGTCCATCTTTCTTGATTTTTTTTTTAGCTTCTTGAAGAACTAAAGATATTATGATTTCTTGGAGAATAGAGACTTCCTTGTGATTGCTTCAATTTTTGGAGCATGCAGCGCTACTATGTGTCTAAATATATACAGGCATACAAACCAAAGTCGGCTGGCTCAGCCAAATCCTTCCTTACAGGACAGGGGAAAGGTGAAGGTGGGGAGGTTTCTAGGTTTTCAGTTTATATGCACGGAGGCCCTCCTTATGGGCGGTGCATCATTGATGGCCCATATTGTTGCATTGGGCTGGACTTGAAAGAATTTATTTTGAGAGCTGGCCCACTCCAAAGAGTCATTCGGTCAGTAGAGAGAGCAGGGAAAGCCTAATCTACTGCTTGATCCAAAGAATGGTGCAGCTGGCTTGCAAAGTTAGGATGGGAACTCTACTAACCTAAACCCACTACTTTTGCAATATAAATGCATGAACAGGAACAGATCGAGGTGCAATGCTACAGGGAGAACAGCTTTTTAATTCAGAATGGCTGATTTGGAAGTCATTGAATCTTTGAGGAAAAAAGCATATTAGGCAACCGCCATCAGCTTTTTCTTGGAATGTTTCTTTCCATTATGTACACCTAAATCTGGTTTTCTTGGAAAGACTTCCCACCACAGAAAGGAATCTTTCTCTCCGGAGCTAAACAGCAGATATTTGGATTATGAACGTAATAGCAGTGCCGTGGTGAGGAGACCGCTAACGCTTGGTGAACTGATATTGATGAGCCGAAGGAGTTGCCAGAGAAAAGCTGTTCAAATGAGAAAACAGAATTCATCAATGGTAGATGTTCACTTCTTGCTTCTATTTCACTGTCATTTACACCTAAAACCATATTTAGATATTAGACTACTGATAGTGATAAACAACTAGAAGTCAGAAGAGCAAATATACTTAAAATCGTCTCTTCTGAGATATCATTGAATAAACAAAAGGTTACATTTTTTAGTAATCTGCTATTTTCAACAAAAGATTAAAATTTTACTCTTGCCTGTTTGCGAGTGTGGCTGAAATTTATGGATAAGAATGCTTTTGGATGCTTCATCTTTGGAGCTAGCATCAATATGATTGGAGGGCTGCAGAGGAAGATGCGCCAACCCAGACTGAAACTAGTATAGGGCATCTATCACTCAGAACCACACTGAGTTCTGTTCTTTGATCATCCCTTTTCAAATCGTTTTAGCTTCCCACTTCCAGACAAATATGTAAAGAATTCACAGCTTTCGGAATGAAACCAAATCCTGAAAATTGCTAGAACTCCCTAGACATCAAATTTGGTTTTTTTGTTAACTTGCTTGCTCTGCCATTGAAAGAGGTGATTGGGGTACATAGTTGTGCCATCAACAATCCATAAAACAAAATTGAGTGCAAAAAATTGTCTTTCAACCAGAAGATTTACGAGTTTCTGCCACTTTGCGGATCAGTTCCATGACTGTAGGAATATCTTCTAGAGCCAATGCAGGGAAACAACACCGGAACCATCCCAGTTCTATGCAGTGACATGCTGATCCGGGAGTTACATTGACCTTAGTAATATTCAAAAGCTTATACCATAGCTCATGTTCCCCATTCTCGATGTAAAATGGGATTAGTCCACTCATATTAGCCCAACAGTATAAACCAGCACTGCTTTCTATGCACCCGATTTCCAGTTGTTTGAATCCATCAACAAAAGAATGATACATTTTCTGCATCCTCTGCTTGTTAGTCTCAATATATTCTTGGATGAATTTGGTGTCTGACAGCATTGAAATCAGTAACCTCTGGCTTGGAGCAGAAATAGGAGAAAATCTAGTTAATCGTTTAGCAGCAGGCAAAACAATAGCATTGAATGAATAAATAACGCCAACCCTAAACCCCGGAAGAGAGATCTTTTGACAACCCGTATACTATGTGAACCCTGTTCTTATCAAACTCTTCTTCCTCAAAAATTTCTGCCATGCTCACAAACCCCTCACCTCCATCCACAGACCCGGTGAATATTTCATCAGAGATAATGTGGATGCTCTTCTCTCAGGCAAAGTCTAATATATTATAGAGGGTTTCCCGTGGAAGTATATTGAGGGATTTGAATTCAAAATCCTCCGAGCTTTTACTCCTTGTTTTCTGCTATTCCATGAAGAGTTAAATAATTAGTTAATTAATTAGTTTTAATAATTTTATTTTTTTAATTAAAATAATTAATAATTTATACTTAATGCTCGATAAACTAAGATAATTTGTGGCTAGTTCTAAACCCAACACACTGACAAGCCTACTTGTAACATGGTAGCTTTGGCCACACCCAACGTGTTTCTACCAAAACATGTTTGGTGAGCCCAACACATTCTAGAATTCAAAAAAATTATACTTGTATATTTTTCTTGATTTAATATTTTTTAATAAAAATATATTGATAAAATCTTATATAATCACTCAAAATTGGCATTAAGTTTTCTCTAAGTTAGTGACATAAATAATTAAGAGTGGCAAGGGATAGGAAGAATGATTCCTTTTTTTTTTTAATAAGGATGTCCAGGTTAATTTACACACACCTTGATTAATCTCATAAATTTTAAAATTAACGATCATGTAAGCTTTAAATGGTTATTATATTAGTAACCAGAGCTTGAAATCAAGACTATAGGAGAAGCAAACAGGAAGAATGATTCCTTGCTCTGCCCTGTGAATGATTCATACATCATGTTGTTTCAGAAGTACAAGCTCATTGCTCTATCACATGTTATATATATCTCACTTGTAGCTCTGAAAGGGAACTTTGAATCTTGCTTTTCTAACTCAAAATTAGCACCTTTTATCCGCTATGCTGCGAGCATTAAGTTCACCTACACCATGTTTGAAACAGAAGGAATGGTGGTATGCTACTACATGGAAGAGTTCAAGGCTAACATTTTAATATCAGAAGTGAAGTATGAAGGAGATAGACTAGAGGAGGAGTTCGCCCTCTATCTATTTGATATGTTTTGATTTGATAACGTTAGGTCAATCTAGTAACTCGTCGATTTAGAACTTGACTCGGTCCAAATCTTGAGTTTGCCTTCTATATATGAGCAATCGAGCCTGGGTCATTGAAGTAGTTTAGGCATAGGCCAAGCTTAAAAACCTTCAATATTAGTTCTCTTTAAATTCTTGAACCAAAGTAGGTGAAGTGTAAAATGTTTTCTCTATAATTTTCTGTCTTTTTTTTTAAATTGTGATCTAAAGATATTTGATTCAATTTTCAGATATTATGGCCTTGAAATGAGTTTGTTTGAATTTTCTTCTATCTTGTGTTTGATGAATATTTTGTTTCTTGATTTTTTTAACTTTATTATTCACTTTAAATATAATTGTTAAACTCAACTCAACTTAATTTAATGACTCAAAAAATCAGCAACTAAAAAGGTATTGATATAACAAAACCTAATTGATTTGGCTAAATTATACTGACTAAACCTTTTCTAAACTCATCTAGATCAGCTTTAATAATTTTTTTAAAAAAAAACAATAATATTTTAGTAAAAATAATTAACTCAATGACCCGATAAACACCGAATTTCAGTAAGGTCATTGCGCGGTCCAACTAAGATGGTAGGGTGGTTTTTCCTATTTAAAAAAAAAAATGGTAAAGGTTAGGGGGAAAAGGAAAAATAGAGGGGGGAATTGGCGGCTCCTGTGTCTCTCGGATGGGCGGGTAAAATCAGATAATTGTAGCAGGAGAAGTCGAATTTAAGTCACTATATTTTGATATCATTCAATTCAATCCTTATGTCTAGAAAATCATTCATAATTTAGAAGCTTCGAATAGAAAGGATGGGGAATTTCGGGAAAACAACAATTAAATTAATTATAGGCAGCTCAACACTTCAATAATGAAAAAAAGAGACTCGAGGGTTGATTGAGTTTAATAACTTCACTAAAAAACAAGAATTATTGAATAGTTTCTCATGCTAAAAGAACTAATTAATTCAAATTGGTAAATTACATGAATTAATTTATAATTAACTCCTTTTCTTTTTAAATTCGAGCTCTCTTAAAGCACTTATTAAGAGTTATATAATGTTCATAATTGATTCATTTATTTTTTATATAATTTATCATATACACCACAAATATTACAATATAAAATAACAATTATTTGATATATGTATCTAATATCATTTATTTTTTATTTGAATATTTGATTTTCATTATTTTTTTAACATAATTAAATAATAAATAAAGTTTAATAAATATAATCAGATAATATTTCACTATTTTGCTTCTTTTTTTTCAATGAAAAAATAAAAAACAATCCCCCCTTTGTATCACCTGCTTTAACATTTTAAAACTACGTGTTTAGAAGCAACTGCTTTTTATATTACTTTTCGCTTGAAAATATATTTTTAAAATTATTTTTAATCTAGTATATCAAAACAAAAAACTTAAGCAAAATATAATTTGATATTTTTAAAAAAAATAACCTTGTTCACAAACTGTCAATTAAACATCATTCAAATCCTTTCCTGTAGTATAAATTAGCCTCTCCTATTTTTTTAACATAATTTCCTTGATGAAAGTAGATTTGCAATTGTGATGGGATATGATCTTGCCAACCAAAATGTCTTGTAGGCTCCTTCCACTCAATCAAATTTTGAATTCTTACAAGGAATTACATTTGCCCTGTTCTTAACAAGTGCAAAAGAACAAGATGTTCTTCAACTTTACCATGGAAAAAGATTCTCTGAAGAGTAGAGTTAAATAAATCTGAACAAGGAGAACTGAACTAACTAGGTACTGGGTAGCGTCCTCTTATGGGGAAGCTTCAATCCCAGACAAAAACATGGCCAAAATTGTAAGAAAAAAGACCAACACCTTGCACTTTTTGCCTCGCCAAAATCACTTCCTTTTCTTTGCATGTATTCTTTCTTTATTTAAATTTCAAATTACTTTGTTTGTATTATTAATGCTTTTTCTCTGTGTTGTCATTCAGCAACTAAGCAAGCAGTGACACAATTTGGTGTTGACAAATCATGTACGAGAAGATGTGTTTTCAACACCTCAGGCCCCATAATTCAACTTAATCAGACAAAAAACCAGCTGGTGGTGATGCTCTATAATGCTATCTATTGAATCCCAACTATGAATTTACGTTAGTGTTTACTTATTGTTTCAAGATTAAAAAAATAAATATAATAATGATAAGAACATGAAAGAAATATAAATTAATATATCTCGATCCTGAAATGAATTTTTGTATGTATTGAAGAGAGATATATTCTGTATTTTTATTTTTTTATCCCAAGATAATAATCAAACACCATCTAAAAATTATTAAACTCATTAGCTAGTTTAAATAAAATTAATCAAGCATGAATGACTGTTAATATAAACCTCATCTATTTTCCAAATAAAACTGAATTAATATTATGGTGATTTCATAACAATTTCTCCCCTTTTTTTCAATATTTCTTAAATTTAAGATGAATTTCCCACATGATATTTTCCTTTTTCGTGATACTAGAATTAGATGTTTAAATAGATTTTATCATCTATATATCATAATTAAGATTTTAAAAAAATTATAAAATTTATATTACTCGAACATAAATACACTATTATCATTTACAACCCGGCGTATAACGTATACGGGTGTATTTACCAATGAGGGGGTAAAATCGTCATAATCGAAGGATTGGGGCCACATGTTCAAAATTTAGAATCCCTCCTTCTCTCTAAGTTGTGTCTTGCCTAGTTGCCTTCCTTTGCCTGTCATGCGCCTGCCTTCCTTCCTTACATGTCTCATTACATGATCACAACATAATTATCGCCGTTTACTTCGATAAAATCATCTCCTTCACACTGAAAATTAATATCCTTTGCTTGAACTCTCTCTCATTTTCCCGGAAAGTTTGAGATCATACCAAATAGAGAACAATACATAAATGAAATCTTGAACATGCCATTACACCTTTCTCTCTCATTTTCCGGGAAAAAATATGAAGGAAAGAGAGAGAAAGTGAGAGATGATCATACTACATTCACACCCTTCTCGTGAGTTTACCAAAAAAGAACAGAAAAATTAACCTCCCTTCTGTCATTCTTGAAAAACTCAGCAGAGAGAAGGAAGAAATTTTTTAAGCCATAAACATCATCAATGCTGTCCTGTTGCTCTGTCTTTTAAAGCCGAAAAACAAGAGTTTGAACGTGGAAACCTTGATGGGATCTCTTGTTTCTGTACGTGGAATGTGATTCTGAAGAGATATGGATATAGAAATGGAAACGGAAGAAGAATTCGTTGCTGTTGAACCAATCTGGGTCCGAGACGTTGATGGTGATGATGCTGATTTCGATATTGACTACGAGTTTGATGCTTCAAAATGTTATGATTTTTCGAGGCAAGAAACAGAATTGGAGGCTCAAGAATCTGAATTTTGGTTTGAAATTGCACCAAGTTATCCTCCTTCACGTAAGTAATTATCCTATATTTGTTTCCTAATTAATCAATAATTTTTAGTCAAATTTTATTTGATTATTATTGTTTTTAAAATTTTTTCCTGTGGAATTTTTTATTTTATTTTTTTTAGCTTTTGCTATAAAGGCTAAACGGAGACCAAGTTTTGCTTCCTTGGAACCTGCAGAAATTTCAACAGATCATAATAATTATATAGGTAGAGGAAAATAATATGAAATCCATGCTAATTATTATATTTTTTGTTCTTTTATGAAGGTTGTAGGTTGTGAATAATTTTTTTTTCCAAGCAGGATTAGAATCTGATAATCAGATAGTTCAAGATATTGCAAAAGCTGATGCCAAGTCCCCAGTGAAGTCACCACGATCGAAAAATTCTTTTATGAATCCTACAGCAAGTCAGCTGGCCAAGAAAAATTGCTGGCCGGAAAATCATTGCGCTCGATTGATCAGAAGGTTCTAGCTATTTCTTAAGTAATAATGTTTTTGAAGTTGCCATGAGTACTTCTAATTTATGTTCTGGTGTATTTTCTCTATTTTCTGTTTCATTTTATTTGCTTTAATTTGCTGCAGGTTTACCAAGTTCTCAGTGCAAAATGAAGAGAAAAATTCAAAGGGCTCTTCTGTTATTGGAAACCAAGCTACCAAAAGGCAAAAGCTCGAGTCTGGTTACTTGCGCAAGGTGAAGAAATGTCATCGTTTTCGGCATCATTCTGGCTTTGATTTGCTTATTGTACTCGCTTTTCGAATTGCGGTTGGGGCAAACAACTTGTGAGTTTTCGATGTTTCATAAGAATACTTCTTTAATTTTCTATGCAGGTTGCTTGTTTGAAGCATCAAGCACTCTTTCAGCACAAGGAACCGAAAAAGGTTAGCAATAGATTCAAACTGAATTGTTAATTTTGGTTCATGATCGCTTAAGAATATCCACTGGATTTGAATTTGAGATTTTTTTGTGCTGCATTATAGTCTAATTTTAGTTTCCTGTTCATCTACTGATTTGTTAGATAATTATGGATTGTGTTACAGGTTGATGAAAGACCCCCATTTGGCAGAACAAAAGCCACAATTCCCAGAGAACCTATACTTAGAACATCTTATAGGGCAGAAAGACACAGGTATCAATCACTTCTGTGGCATCTTCTTTGATAATTTTTATTTAGGATCCTCATAACATGGAGCTTTGCCTGATTTCGTCCATCTTTTTATTACTTGTTCTGAATTTTCAGGTCTAAGCTTAATTTAGAGTCTGATGAAAATGCGAAACCAAATGCTTCTTGTGCTTTTAAAGCAAGGCCATTGAACAGAAAAGTTGGTTCTTTCAGTAACTGTCTTGTGTTTTTTCTTGTCTTCCATTTCACAAGTTTTCATCTTTGTACTTGTGTTCCGTGTGTTTGACAGATTCTCAGGGCTCCTTCATTCCCTCTTCATAGAAAAAGCACTCCACAACAGCCAGACTTTCAAGTAATCAGTAAAACTGGTGTTAATTTGCTTTTTCAGCTCTTGCTCTTTCCCTAGAGTTTCTGGAGACATTGATTTGAATGATTATGATGATCACATAATTTTTCTTTTAAAATGCCTTTTCCATGGTCTTCAGGTTTTTCACCTGAGGACGTTGGAGAGAGCAAGGACATCGGAGAGGGCTGCTACGCAACGTTCATCTATTAATAATGTAGGTGATCAATAATCATATTGATGCTAAATTTCATTCTGCCTCTTATACTTCTTGACTGGTAGAGATGTCTGCGTTGATTTTCTATATGTTCTGCATTGCTCAAGGAAATGATTTTCTCATTTCAGGCAGCAAATGTATCTAATTCTAACCCTATTTCACAAAATGGAACCACAGACTCTAGAAGGTAACATTGTCAGCAATGACAACTTCTCAATTTTTGAAGACAGGCATCCCTTTTCACTTTTCCTCTCTGCATTCATTCGTCCTACATAGGACTTAATTTCAGTATGTTCCGTTGTGTAATCTCTCCACGTATTCTTTTCAAACCCTTGTGTTTCAGTATGATACTTGTTAAGAAGTTACATCCCTTTCACAGAGAAAAGTCCAATTCTACCTTGAAGGAGAAATCAGAAGCCCTTGATAAATTTAAACCGCGCTGCCTTAATAGAAAGGTGAGGTGCATTTCTTACTTTTCCATTTGTAATTTGTAATGCAAGTGATTTTCTTGTTTATTAAGCCATATCTGTCTCCTAAAGATATTTCAAGAGATTATTGGCGAATGGTAGTATACAGTCAGGAGTCCTGCCCTGCTATTCTGCCTCGTATGTTTGATTGTTTAGTGCTTACAGCAGTCCTGTGTTTTTTACTTCTATGTAGGAACCAAATTCTCCGACTAAGAGGTTTCGGATGAACCTCACGATAGAATCATTTAGTAAGGTTTGTTTCGTTTGAATGATGTCTTATGTGGTCTCTTTATAACCAGTCATCAGGATGGATTCTTATGTTTTCTCTTGGCATGGTATTCAGCTCTCCCTGGCATCTGAAGTCCATTCTAATGCAAATGCTCAGACAAAATTGCTGTTGCAGTATAGGGTTGGTTCCTTCAAACTCTCCATTCGTGATTTTCGGAAATTTATTATTTATACTTGCTATGCAACGCATTCTTATTATATATGAAAACTTCCATTGTTTGAATGTAGGGCTCAAAAGAGAATGCACCAGGCTGTTTGAACCTATAAAATCAGGGTCTATATATTATCTTCTCTTTTACGTGTATTGACATGGCATTCACATGGTTTCTGAGTTGATGAAGGTCTCTTAATTTTTTTCTTTCAAAAACCGTACAAATCATTGACGATGAGCGTGATCGAATTAACTAAGCTAGGAGGGAGTCATAACCGGTGTCGAGGGATTTGTTGCGTTGTCTCGAACCAGACTTAACATTAGCAGATAGCTTGGATGCTAACCTCGAGTTTGCAAGTTTATTGCCCATCACTTGATGGTTAATTTCTACAGTAGTTTGTGGATATATGCAGAGAGCAGCAGTGTTTTTTCCTGGATTCAATTCTTGAAATGGCATGATGTTGGTTGAGGTTCCAGCTCATCTATATAAAAGCTTTGGTATCTAGAATCCCATATATAAAAGCTTTGGTATCTAGATGCCTGTCGCCTGAGGCTTCCAAAGGGAAAATATGTTCGATTTATGAGAAAGAATGCTTACCAAGCAAAGTTTTGAGATTACGAATGTACAGTTTCCAAGTCGAGTAGTTTCAAGCTTTTCCCTTTTTGTTTTTGAGCAACTAACTCTTATCAAGCAAAGCAGCAAGAGCAAGAGACAGTAGATGCATTCAAAGACCGCATTTTCCATTCATGAAAAGCATTAAGGTGATCACAGAACCAGAGAGTTGCTAAACCCTATTCTTACATCGAATGGTCTTGAATGATATACCAAAATAAATTACGAGATAGTAGAAATACTTGTATAAGAAGTTTGACAAAAGCAGCTATCCGAAAGGGATTTAACCCCCCGTGTTCTGTAAAAGCAGTTAAGCTTAATATGTGCAAAAACATGATGAACCATATTACCAGATGTGCTTTAAACAACCCATTTGGAGCAAAAATTTGGGATTTTCTATCACTGAATTTTTCAGGGGTGCAAGGCAAATTAAAGAGTGTTCTTTGATACAACTTCTTTGAACCTCACGAACCACTGTGCATCAGAAGAGTTGTTTTCCTGCGAAGGTTGCTGCTGGTTAATTATTGGCTGCTGCTGTCCTTTGTCGATGACAAATTTGGCATAGTCAATAGGCTTTGGAAGAAGAGAAGCTTTTGTAGGAAGAGCTGGAAGAAATGAAACCAAGACCCTGGACACATCCTGCATTGTTGGTCTCTCTGAAGGATGGCGCTTGGTGCACAGTAATGCAAGTTGGAAACTCTTCTTTACATGCGTCAAATCCATGCATGTAACGGAAACCTCTGGGTCAACAGCCTCCATTACAGTGTTGTCATCAGCCCTGGATAAAATCTGATGGAAACAATGGGCATAGGATAGAGTTGCCGTCAGCAAAAATAACAAGTCAGAACTTTTAAAACAACTAAATTGGACATTATGTAGCCACCTATCCATGTTGAGAACTACCATAAGCAATCATATGTTTATGAGCACATTTATTGAGATACATACCAGTTGCTGCAAATTAGACTCATTATCCACAGCCTTTTTCCCAGTTAGAAGCTCCAAGAGAACAATGCCAAAACTATAAACATCTGATTTTTCAGTTAGCCGCGATGTCCGGGCATACTCTGGATCAATGTAGCCAATGGTCCCCAGGACAAAAGTTGAGGCATGAGATTTTGTAGTTGGGATGCATTTAGCTATTCCAAAATCAGACAAGTGAGCTTCAAAATCCTCATCCAGCAAGATATTTGAGGACTTCACATCCCTGTGGATAATCCGAGGGTTGCAATCATGGTGAAGATAAGCAAGTCCTTGAGCAGCACCAACTGCTACTTTCAATCGTGTTTCCCAGTCAAGCTTAACCTTTTTGGATGATCCTTCCATTGATAGCAACAGAAAAGCATTAGAAAAATAACATAACATACAACTACCAGTTTTGACAACAGGAGAAATAAGAACATACAAGAAACTACATTGAACAAGTGAACCAGAGGGAAGACTAACAGTAACAGAAGGGGAAGTTTAGTTCACTGACCATGAAGAAGATCCCACAGAGAACCATTCTTCATATAGTCATAGAAGAGAAGGTTCCCACGAGGAGATAGTGCATAACCATGTAAGCTGACTATATTCCGGTGTCTGATGCTTCCAATGGTCTCAAGTTCAGTTTCAAACTCATGCAAGTTGTATGGGTACTGATTGTAGAGTCGCTTAATTGCAAGTGGTCGGGAATTTTTCAACACACACTTGTATACTGTGCTAGATGCACCATAACCTATAATATACTTCTCACTTAAATTCTCAGTGCTCCTCATTATGTCATCGAAGGTGTGAATAGCCATGTCCATGTGAAGGACTACAAGCTTGGGAGGACCTGGCAAGATATTAACCAACCATGAGGGGATTTGGGAAAGTGAAGCAAAACCATAAACATAACAAGAACAAACAAATATCAAGAAAAACACATACCTTGTAGGGTTTTGTCAGATCCCATTGTCAATTGTTTCCGTTGATTGGATTTGTAAATCACAACAACAATCATGGACAATAATGTTATGAATCCCAACGTGATACAGACAACTGCAGCCCTAGAGAAGATCACTGAACAGCAGAAAATAGATTGATAAGTTCCCGATAAAACTCCATCTCCAAAGCCTTCTTCAATTAGAGTGGACTATGCCAAAAACGAAATCAAGCATTCAAAAAGAAACATATTGGACAAGGTGTTACCTTTGGACTTCAGGACATAAGGGCCACATACTGATCCCAACCAGTTGCCACACAACAAAGGATTTCCAATAAAACTGGTGAGGGAGTACAAATAATCAATGCATGGGAGTTTCTACAGGAAACTAATTCTGCAATTTTCATTTTTAGTGCTTTCAAAGAAGAAAGTGTAAACCACTCCATACCTGTCTGGCGGAAACCTTGTCAGGTTTCTAATAGGTGGCACAATTCCTGACAAATTGTTGTATGAGAAATTCCTAACACAAAAAGTCATTTTCAGCAGGCAGCATTAAAAATGAACTTCGAAGAGAAACAAGTAAAATAGCTTACAAATTGGCAAGGCTGAAACAATTGGTAAGTTGATCAGGGATTTCTCCTTGCAAGTCATTGTTGTTCAGGATCCTGCCATCCATCACCAAATTAGAACTACATTGTAGAAATGCATCACAATTAAAAAAGAACTTACAGTAGTGACCTCATCTGAGCCTTTAACTTACAGAGTAACAATGTTTTGCAACTGCCCCAATTCCACTGGAATGCTACCAGTCACATTGTTGAAAGACATGTCTCTGGGGTAAAAAAACCACAATTTGTATTACACTCAGGAAAGGGGAAATTGCATACCCTAATAAAGTTCATCCAAGAATTAATAGTAGAGTTTGTAGAATCTTACATAGCTTGTATGCTTCTTAGATTCCCAAATTCAGCTGGCAACCTTCCATGAAGATGATTCCTGCTCAAATTCCTGGAGACGTAAACATCAGAAATTAGATCAGCAAGTTCCAACAAAGAACTAAAATTTAAACAAACATTGCACTCCAGAGAAGACATACAACATGAGAAGGTGCTCCAGATCACCAATAGAAGCTGGAATGGGCCCTGAAAAGTTATTGCTGGAGAGATCCCTGAAAAAATTGATTCATGAGACTAGCGAATTGCAGTTTGAATGAGCTCCAAAACCAAGTGTTAACAATTAATCACAAAAGTCTGCAGTATTAGGAAACTTACAATGTATCCAAATTGATAATGTGTCCCAGCTCAATAGGAATACTGCCTTTGAAATCGTTTGAAGAAAGATTTCTGAAAATTCAAGACAAATCAGTTAATTGACAGGAAATAGTGCAAGTGCAACCACAAATATGATAAAATTTCCAAATATGGTTTCGGGAACTCACAGGTAAGTCAGACTTTCAAGACCCTTGAAACCTGAAGCTATGATTCCACTCAAGTGATTACCATATACATTTCTACATATGGAAGTTATACCAATTAGTTGCTGTCAAGCTCACATCAGAAACATAAGACACTACAAATAGTTGCAAACAGCTAGGATATAAAAATTCCTACAATTGGTTCAAAGCCCTGCAAGAACTGATATTGTTCGGAATGGGGCCTTCAAGATGGTTGTTAGCAAGATTCCTGTTCCACAAAAAAAAAAATAAGTAAAGGATAGAAGAGAAAGCAGAAAGCTTTTAATCACAGGAGACTCACAATTCAAACAACTGTTCGAGCATTCCAAGTTCAGGAGGAATTCTTCCAACCAGCTGGTTGTCATTCAATTGCCTAAAATAATTTTGTTCAGTCGCTAAATAAAATAAGGTATGCGTTGATATACATCAATACATCTGGAAACCTCCAAATCAGGAGAGGAATCTTACAAGTAGCTTAGCTTTGACATGTTTCCAAGCTCGGGTGGAATTGGTCCTGTAAGCTTGTTGCCATGAAGATACCTGGTGCGCATTAAAGAAAAAAAATCACATAACCATTGGAAGAGCCAGTGGCAATTTTATATGTTACCAAATAGAACTCACAGCTTCCATCGTTAAAAACAATAATTGTAACAAAATGAACTCACAGTTTCCCAGTGTACGACAAATTGCCAAGTATAGGGGGAATTGGTCCAACTAGCTCATTGTCACTCAAATCCCTATAAAAAGAAAGGAAATAAGTACACACTACAGATCACCATGCTGTAAATAAAAACATTGATGATTTTAAATCATACTTACAAAACAGCCAAGGCCTGCATTAAACCAATCACTTCTGGAATCTTCCCGGTGAGACTATTACCTTGAAGGGACCTGAAAAAGAGGAACAGCAATTACTTGTGGCATGTCATATACATGGTAGGACACTCTATCATCTTGCTTTATGAAAATGGCATGCTCCATATGGCAAAGAATAATGTACAATAGAAGACGTACAGAGTAGCCACTTGCAAGAAGCCAATGTTGTATGGTATCTCCCCACTGATCTGATTGTATGATATATCCCTGTAATTATCGAACTAAAAGTATACACATCAAGAAATCTCATAAACAACTCAAAATCAGTCTGTAGCAGAAAACATACAGTATCTCAAAGCTGGTACAGTTGCCGATGCTACTAGGAATTGTGCCAGATAGGTTATTTCCTCTCACATCACTGGCAAAAAACAGAGGTTTTAAGTCCAGAAAAAATAGAAATTAAACGCGAAAACAACTCAACAGGAATACATAAGCAGGCAGGTTGACTACTTACAAATACCACAAGCCAGTCAACTGACACATATCTTCTGACAGTGTTCCAGTCAACAAATTGCCACGTAATCCGCTGGGGCACAAATGAAACATGTTAACGAAAATAATCAGACTCCAGGTTAAAAAATGCTTTGGCTTACAACACCGAATCCAGAAAATCCTATAAAGGTTCAATCAACAGGTCAAAAGAATAAACAATCTTACAAGTGCTTAACTGTGCCAAAAACTGAAATACTCACAGGTACTGTAAGACTTCATTCCAGTAGATCAGTCTTGGTATCTCACCGGTCAGCTGGTTTTTAGCAAGGTCACTAAAAAGGATCACAAGCAACATTTCAATAATATCAGTACCAATTGGAAGAATCTGGTGATTCATAAACACCATATCAAAACGTTAATCCACTAGGACTCACAGTGTCTTCAGATTTGGAATTTGGGTTAAAGTTGAAGGAATAGGACCAGTAAGCTGGTTGTTCTTCAAATTTCTACATTGGAGGACAAATTACTCCATGAAACTAGAAAACCCAAGCTGAAACATAGACTGAAAGAAACTCAAAAAAAGGATTCTTACAGGGTATCAAGTTGCTTCAACTTGGAAATAGAGAAGGGAATGTCACCATAAAGCAAGTTATCAGAAAGATCCCTAGATTCCACAATGCAAACCACGAGTTAACCAGAAATCACTAAAAACCAGCAGAAAATCTAATTTTTATCACACAGACAGCAGAATATTACAGATTGAATAATGAAGCACAATTGCCGATCTCTTCTGGAATTTGACCAGTCAACTTATTCCCTTGAAAGTCTCTGCCATTTACAAAAAATCAGAAAAAAGTACTATCAAGAAGACCAAACAGGAAGAAAAAAGGACAGATTCCAAACAACAACTCGTATGCTTGATGAAAAGAGACGCAGCTCACATGGATTGCAAGTTTCTCAAATCTCCAATGGCAGGAGAAATTTCACCACCAAGGTTCAAATTGGACAGGTTACTACACAGAACACACAACGGCAAGATTTTAAAACCAAAATTTGCAAAACAGTGCGAAAGGCCGAAATAAAATAAGAGGAGTGAAAGAAAGTGACCATCTTTCAAGGGCTTACAGAGAAACAACGGAGAGGCTGGCATTGTCACAAAACACACCACGCCAAGAACAAAAATCTTCATTGTGCACATCATCCCAGTCAAGAAGCACATTCACCACATTGCTAAATGATTCCTTAATAGACATCAATGCTTTCCCTGCATCAAGACAATATCTTATTTAAAAATACAAGAATCCAAAAGGCTATACATAAAAAAAACTTTGACTTTCCAAGCTCTTCTATTAAGCATTTTGATTTATGAAACAAAAGTCAAACAAAACAAATCATTAAAACCCCACCACTTTTGGGAGTTCTCTCACTAAATTTCTCCTCTCTTACAGTCACAAACACAAAAGGAAAAAGAATCCTTGATCCATTTTACAGCTAAAATCACCATCTTTAAGGAGCCCGCGTAAAGAAAAGGGAAATAAAGATGCTGCAAAATTTCAAAAACTGATAGCAAACACAAGGAAAAACCTGGTGAAGCTAACAAACAAGAAAAGGTACACAAGGAGAGAGCAGTACCCTCGTCGTTAAGTGGGGAAACAAGAGGAAACATGAGAAGCAGAAGCAGCACCGCCATTGCTAAACAGTGCTTGAAAACCACTACTAGCTTCATTTTTTTCATACACGAACAGGAAAACAAGACACGAGTGAATGTATAAGACGAAGAACAGGAATAAGAAACGGAAATTATGGGGTCTTGAGGTTATCTGCTGTCATTGGTAGAGAGAGAACGAGGAGCATTCGTTTGGCGTGAACTGTAAGGTAGAGATTTATAACATGGCACAGAATTTATTTATGAAGAAGTGAGAGAGAGAAAGAGAGGACAGAAACATAGTGCAGTAGAGAGAGAAGGAGAGGGGCAGTGTAATAAACGGCGGTGAAGAGACGTTTGTGGCTGACTTGCTTTGTTTGATAGTTAAAGCAGGCAAATAGTTATATCTTGTTTTCTTTAATATAATTTATTCAAATAAAATTTTTACAGTATTTTGATTTCTGTAGGAAGTTAGATTATAAAATTTAAAAAAAAATTATTGTAAATTTATTTTTTATATATTATTTTGATGTGCTATATCAAAAAAAAAATTTTAAAAATAAAATATATATATTATTTTGATGTATTTCTAGATAAAAAATAACTGTTACCACACTTTCGAACATCCTTTTAAATAATTTTATAAGTTGATTTATAATTCGATCATGATTATATTAAAATCAAAAAATATTTACAAATAAAAAAAATATTATTTTGATAAAAAAATAATTAACTATAATTGATCAAACTATATATAAGTTCGTTTACTTATTTAGTAATTTAGATCCTTTAAGTGTTGATTATTTGAAAATGTGTTAATTTTTGCTTATAAGTACTTTCAAAAAGTGTGTTTTAAGTTGGAAAAAAAATATAAAATTGATGTTTTTCTAGTAGTTTTAATAATTTAAATATACTTATGTCAAAAATAAAATAAATTTATTAAAATATTAATATATTTCCAAATAAAAATTATTTTTTAAAAACATAATATATTATAGTACCAAACATATACATGATCATTTCCCTCCTGTATTTTATAATTATCATCCATCATCGTAAAATAATTAGATAAAGTAGAGTTATTATAATTCAAAATTCTCTTTGCTAAAAATAGAAAATTTATTAAGATAAGATTATTTGATTTTGATTAGACTATATTTGCTAAGATTTTGATTATTTGATTTAAATGGTAATTTTTATCCACGAATTAGTAGGTGGTGATGAGAAAAAAAAATCAACTTATAATTACTAGATTGAACTTAAACGAAATGCATGCATATGCTTGCGTGAGAAGAAGACGTTGTTTGTTTGTAGGCTGAGTTATTTTTTAAAAAAATTGATTTTTTATATATTATTAAACTGTTTTGATGTTAAAAATAAATTTTTTAAAAAATATAAAAAATATTATTTTAATATATTTTTAAATAAAAAATATTTTTAAAAACAGGATTTGATTTTTATCACCAACAAAAAAAAAATATTGATGATTATCTTGTGTAATGAAATTATACAAGGAAATTACAGTGGCAAGAGATTTTTTATTTCTCCTCGATTTTATGATTTTAAAGTTTAAAAAACAAGTATTAACTATAAAAATTTATCCTATGAATGCATTACAATCACATGAGAATATTTTATTAAAACTACTTAAGAGTATAAATTTATTTAGGAGAATGGTAACTTTCGCTTTTAGATATTTTTTAAAAATATACTTAACTTTAAAAAATATTAATTTTATAAATTTAACATATTACTATTAAAAATATATATTTTTTTAAAAAAATATTTTATATCACATTACCCAACACTAATTGCTTTTACAGGAGGATTATTAGGATCAAAACTTAATATCTTACAATAGATATATCCATGATAAATCTCAGAAAATGCCTTGAAATGGTAGAGGCAAATATCATTGAATATTAAAATATTAAAATTGAATTTTTTTAGCTATATTACAACTCTTTCTTCTTTTTTCGGCAATAATTGCAAATCAAATTCAATGAATGAAAGAGAGAGCAGTAGTCATTCGTACTAACATATTTTTTTATTTGATACTTCATATTCAGAGTATTGATTATATTTTTAATTTTATTTATTTAAAAATATTTAAAAAATATTTTTTTTATTTAAAAAAAAATTATTTTTAATATTAACATATTAAAAAAAAATTAAATAACAAATAATTTTAAATAAAAAAATAAAAATTTACTTAATCTCTATTTAGAACGGAAAACCGAGCCTTACTTCCCTTTAAGAAAAAGTGAAAAATTGTTATTATTATTGATTTATTGTATTTTTTACATTTTTAGTACCAAAAATGTTTTGATTTGATATTTGACAGTGGGTGGAAGAGAGCAGCCGTCATTCGTACAATAGCTGCCGTTTTCCAATGTCGTTACGATTTTCGACGGCCACTTCTACTGTTTTTTTTCTTTTCCACGCGCGTTGAGGACGAGTGGGGAGAGGAGGTGTTGCTAACGGTCGTGAACTAACGGGGATTGATGGCTCCTTTTTTTTCTTCTTGTTATTAATTTATGAGCACATGGCTGCATTGTTAAATAAATAATACATTATTTGTACTTTTTATTATTATTTTTTTCGTTTTAATTTTTAAACGGGTCAAATCATATTATTGAGATAATTTAAGACAAGTTAATATATTAAGATAATTATAAATGTAAATAATATATTAAAGTATATAATCTTGTAAATTTTTCTCATCCGGTACAAATCACGTTTTATAAAAAAAATCAATATTTTTTTAAACAATATTATATTTTTTTTGAAAAACATGGTGCAAATCATGTTTTATAAAAAAAAATATTTTTTTATTTAAAATTAATTTTTTTTATATTTTTAAATTATTTTAATATATAATATCAAAATTAATTTTTAAAAATAAAAAAAATATTATTTTTTATATATTTCAGCCTATTCTTGCTGTTTTCCATGCTCGTGAATTGGGCGCGGACAGGTTTGCGTGAAGGATAAAGGCCTGATTAACTGTTACTGAACAAGGGAGCAGGGGAGTTTTCTGTAATTCCACCTCTAATCCTTGTCTTTTTCCGGAGATATTTGTTTTGAAAGTATGTTTTTAAAAATATATTTGACTTTAAAAAGTATTAAATTAATTTTTTAAGTTTTTTTTTATAGTTTGGATGTGTTAATAAAAATAATAAAAAAATTAGTATATTTTAAAATAAAAATATATTTAAAAAAACTGTACATCATAATAATAAATACATATATTGTTGAGTTAGTAATGTCTTGACCCCGAGCATTAGTTATTGTTAGTATCATCCGATAAATCAATACTCGATTAATTAATAGTTTTAATTGAATAATATTTTTTTATTTAAATTCAGAGTTTAAATAATATCATAATTGAATAATATTTTGATTAACTAATAAATTTTAATGATCTCAATAATATTAATTTACAGAGGTTTATAAATATAATCTCAATAATATTAATTAATCCACTCATGGGATTAACTTTTCTTGTAATATTCCCCTGGTAGTTAAGAAAAATGAATTTTTTATTTAACAAGCTTGACGACATTGTCAACTGCTGTTAATAGTGTCATGGCCTATCCCACCACCGCATACACAAATCATGAAGAAAGCACTTTATGCTGAACTTTGTCGACAATTATTCAGCCATGATTCAAGATTTCCTCCCCCGCACCGAAAAAAAAAAAAAAAGTATAATTCGAAACTGTACATATATTTAAAGACTAAATAATTTACTATTACTCTAAAAGTAGTAGTTTTTTTTTACTATGCAAGCCTTCATCATTTAACCTTTCATATATATTACTGTGGGTAGCTTGTGTATTTTTTTTGTTTGTTTAATTTGGCCCTCAGAAATTTTTTCCGGCAATTTAGTCCTAATTTAAAATTAATTGATTTTAATTTTTTATAAAATGATGGGATTAAAACTGTACATATATGTTAAGACCAAATAATTAAGTATTACTAGAAAAGGTTGGGTTTTTTTATCATTTATCCTTTCATGTATTACTTAGGATGGAATATGTATTTTTTTTGTTTGTTTAATTTGGTCCTCAAACATTTTTTCTGGTGATTTAGTCATAATTTAAAACCAATTGATTTAAAATTCTTGTAAAATGATGGGATTGAAAGAAGAGGAACCAAAATTTAGAAAAAAACATCAAACATGAGTGAGTTGCCATAAATTTTGCAAAAAATATACTCTCTTGAACTTTAAAAATCACATAAATTATTCAATTTCAAAACCTTAATATTTTTTATTTTAATTTTGATATAAAATTTTATTTTTATTATTTTTTAGTCAGAAAAGCTCAATCTAAATTTATAATTGACTTGGACATGATAAGAGATTTAAAACAATTGTAATTTTTTTTGCACTTAACCCTAATAAATGTGTGGGTGTAGTTGACATCAAAGTGCAATTATTTACTGAGTGTAGATATGGCAAAATCTTTTTCAACAAGTATATTTTCTTGCCAATGCAATAAAATACTATAATGTGAATTTCTATGTATATGCATTTAGCTTTTCAAACTCTTTTATTCCATAAAAAGAACTGTACAAGATTGTCGTGGGAAAACAATAAACACAAAGGGCTGGAAGGCCAGGAGCCTGCAGTGTCTGCGAGCTGCGAGTGTCAGCACTTTTGCAATAAGTAGGTTGCCATGTATAAAGCTGGCCCGTGCTTCTACTTTCTCAAACTTTGCTCTCTCTTTTTTCTCGACTGGGCAGGAGTATTTATTTCTAATCTGTATACACAATATCAAGACGTCGCTGGCTTGTTTCTATCATGCAAAACAAGAACTCGGTCCCATTGCAGATCAGGATTGGCCCACTTCTGACTTGGGGTTCAAAGCCCTAATTATATGGGATCTTGCAAATTTGGTTTCCATAGACATGCCTGGAATCCTTGCCTTTTCGAGTTGGATAGGATAACAACTTTGTTCTTTATGTTTTTGCGGGAGATTTGGAGTTCCCCTGAGACTGCCTCTTGCCCCTCTTTAGTATAGGTGCATCAGAGCATCTCCGTCGAGATATGCTATCTAGAAGAGTAAAATTAGTAGTATGGTTTTGTAAATAGTTTAAATATGACTTTTTTTATGTGCATTTTAGTGGTAAAAAGTCATTTACAAGTTAATATACTTGATGCATAACTATGATTCTCAATCAATTCAATATTCAATAATAAAATTATAAAAAAATACAACCCACATGAATTCGCTAAACTCATAAAATGAATCGTGAGACTAGGATAATTTTATAAAAAATAAATTGAAAAAAAATTAGTATAAAAAAATATCATTACAATGAACAATATTATAAGGTTTTGACATTTTTACAAGATATGTAGAAATAATATTTTTAAAAAATAAATAATATTTTAGTATTTTGTTTAGCATTCTACTTAAAGCATGTAAAACAAACATTGAAAACCAAATTATTTTTTATTTTTAGCTTTTCATTTATCACATCCTTTTGAAATGCTATGAAATTGGATTAAGCTTAAAACAACTAGAATTGAATTTTGTAGCCAGCCCGGTCTGTTATTACGTTTCAAAAGCATTTTAAAAAAAAATTATTTTTTTTTTAGTTTAAATTAATATTTTTTTAGTGTTTTTAGATCATTTTGATGTGCTGATGTCAAAAATAATTTTTAATAAATTAAAAAAATATTATTTTGATACATTTTCAAGTAAAAAATACTTTAAAACACTCTATCATACAGGATAGATCAAGCTCAAGACTTAGGTAAGGAATCAAATGGATTGATTTAGATCAACAACTAAAAAACATATTAAAAATATATCATTTTAATTTATTTTTATACACGACGACTTAAATCAGATCCCAAATTCATAGATGATCAGAATAACATGCGAGGTCGAGTCATCACCGCTCACAACAGAACACTACGGAGAACAAAATATTTCAAAATTTAGAAAGAAAAGCACAAGATAATAAGACATATGAGAAAAGAAGGAAGGTGACTATGCTGCAGAATAAACACCAGGTATATTTCTTAAATCATCCAAAGAGTTGACCCTGTCAAGATCTCTCAAACCGGTTAATTCTGTTGACCTAACCTAGCCTGGTCTGAGCCCTTTATCGAGTTAAACCCTGAGCTAGTCACAACAATTATAATATCAAGCACAACTACAAATCACAACCATTACATTTGTGACATCTTACTTAATTATCTATCTAGATTTCAAATTTTAAGAGATATCATAAGAAATATATATATATATATATATATATATATATATATATATATATAGAAATAGAAATTGTATTTAACAATCCTCTAGGCAAGGAACGATAACTTTCCATGCATGTGTATTCATTTGCGTGACATGACATGGATATGTATTGCATGCATCATATTTAATCATTAATTAAAAAAAAACAGTGCATATACGTAAACAATAAATTGTTCCAACCCACCTCTAGTAGGGTTGATCTAAATTCTTCATTGAAATCCTAGTATAATAATGAAAAAATATTAATTTAATATTTTTTAAAAAAGCTTTGATCCCTTCCAATGATTTAGTTAGCCGAGACATAGAATCAGAAAACCATCATTTCATTTTAAAAAATCTTAATACACGTGGTGGATTTAAAAAATCCGAGACAGCCTATTACCCTCAAGAAAAAGACAAAAACTGACCTATAGAAGCAGCAGCTACATTAGGGCATAGCAGTAGCCTAGCTAGGTGTTCTAAAAGCAGTAGCCAGCACCACTAGCGTCTGCTCCGCCGGTTTCAGCCGTCTGCTAGCATTGCTGCAATGACACCAATCCATGCAAACGTTGGTGGGACCTCATGCATGCACGGTTGTGTTATTTAATATCTGGTCTCGGAAGAGTTGTGACTGATGTGATTTTACCACAAGAGTGAATGTACTTTCTAGGGTTCAAGGAGATGTCTGCGATTAATTGTTATTTAAAATATTTTTTAATTAGAAATATATTAATGTACTATTTTTTTTATTTTTTAAAAGTTAATTTTTATCAATAAATTAAAACAATTTTAAAAAAATAATGATAAATTTTAAAAAAATGATGTTTTTTATTCTAAAATATATTAAAATAATATTTTTTTATTTTTTAAAATTATTTTTATATAGCATATCAAAATAATGAAAATATTAAAAATATATTAATTTAAATTAAAAAAAAATAATTTTTTAAAAAATTAGAGGGCGAAACACTGCCGAAACAGTATTAGTGCCCTAACGTGTGTGATAATCGATGCAGGAAGCACTTGTTTTGTTTTTCCCAGAGGGTAATGCAGATTGTAATCATTGAGGGAGATTCCAGGTCTCTTTCTCTCCAGTAACAATTTGCCATCTGGCTAGCCAGAGAGTTCAAGTTCCAACACCATTTGAAAAAAAACATATTACTAGTTAATACAAATTATTATTAATTAACAAAAACTAATTGATGCTGTGAAATCACTGTTTTTATAGAATCAGTAAATACTGTAGATTGTAATAATGCACCGACAATTTTATCCTCCTCATAAACCGTCTTTTCATTGGTTATTATAAAAAATAATCGGGCCAGCTCGATACTCCTTTTACACAGTGAAATGACATCGTTTGATCAACTTGTTTCTATTATATTTTTTAATTTTTAAAAATACAATAGAATAACTGAATTGTTTTTAAAAGAAAATTTATTGAACTTTACTCTGAAGGTTTTTTCATTCTTTCATCTTCTTCTTTTTTTATTATTGTCATCATATAAAAATAAATATAAAAATAATTTAGTATTTTAATAAATATAAAAAATAATAAAATAGTCAGTGAAGTAAGCTATTCCACTATATTTCTCAATTTTTATGATTTACTTTTTATTTTTTCACATCAACCTTTCAATTTATTTTTCCTTTATATCTAGTCCTCTTTACTTTTAATTGTATCTTTTTTTATTTTAATTAGTTTATAAAATTAAAATTTACTTTTAATTTCATAATCATTTAATATTTTTATTTGTCAAATATGATTTACATTCTTATGATTGTTATCTATTTTATTTGAGATAATTTTTTAAATTGTTTTTTAATGATTTCATTCTCTATTTTTTTTCATATTAGATTTTATTATCATTCTTTTTATTATTATTATTTTTTATTTTAATATTTTTTTCTTTTAATTTCATCATTCAATATTAAATTAATTGAGAATTAAACTTGGCTATGTGTTTTCACGAGTTATAAATCTGAGAGATTTTTCCGGAGTTACGTGATTTTTTTAATTTTATATTTTTTCAATTTTATCCTTCAACATTTAATATTATTGGAGATGGGGCTTCATTGTTTTTTTATTTTTTATAAGATTTTTTAATAATACGAGAGATGACCTCAATTTTCTCAGTTCTTTTCAAGCCCGGGCGTATTTATATATCAGTTATATGTATTTTTGATAATCTGAAATAATACCCAAACATTATTCGTTTAATAAAAACCAGAAATCTCAACGGGCAATGGAAAAAGGAGGATCGGGAGGAGATATGGAAAGGGGAGTCAAACAGTAGAGAAAGGAATAAAGAGCTGTGTGGAAGAGGAAGCAAAGGCTGTGAAACCTGTGCGTGTTCCCTGCAGCTCCCAGCCTCTGCTGTCCTGCGCCATATGTTTATATGTTACATGCCTGATGAGAAAGGCAATAGTGGGACCCAAACCCAAGTTGTGTGGGTAGAGAAATAAAGACGGAGTATTGATTACACCCGTCATACGACCCGTGATTCCTATCCATATAGTATCTACTGTTTTTACGCTATTCTGTCTTATTAGATTGAAACGTGTTTATTTAAATTTTATTTTTTTAAGAAAAATATTTTTTATATATATTTTTAAATCGTTTTGATGTGCTGATCTCAAAAATAATTTTAAAAAATACAAACTTATTATTTTGATGTATTTTTAAATAAAAAACATTTTAAGTCATAATCACCACCACAATTTCAAATACATTCTCTAAAAAATTATAAGAAAATATTTCTAATTTATTTTCCTTTCTTTTCAATTCTATGTAAGAGTGTCCCTTCTATAGTTTAGTTTTTAAAATAAGGTTTTACTTGGGTTAATTTTAAGAATTTTGTTTTTTTAAAAAGAGGAATTATTTGGTTTGGATTAGATTTTTTCTAGGTTGATAGATTATGGGTCAATTTAAATTTTAAATCGACTCATACCGAGTTAATATTTTTATTATTTTTATTGAAACCCGATCTAAACTATGTCATGGGGTTTGAATTGAAAATGGTTTCCCTTCCTTTTTTTATGGGGTATGAATTAACAAAATGCCAATATTTTTTTTTAAATAATTAGATATGCAACAAGTTTCTGGCATAGCCTTCAAACTTAACCCGAGGTTAACCTAAGGCAAGTCTCGGGTCCTAGGTTCTAGTTTAGGGTGGTTGAGCCAAGTCTTTTCCTTTGTTTATGTGATAAAAAAAGTAAAAATGATTTCATTTTGAAAGAAAAAAATAAAAAAAGAAGTCAATTGGTTTTAGCTGAGTTTTTTTTAGGATAGTCAAATCACAAGTCAATCTGGTTTTTAACCACATCACACTGAGAGTCAATTCTTCTTTAATTTCTATTGAAACCTGGCCTAGCCTAGACACGAGTCACTCAGGTCATTGTCAACCTGTTGGGTCAAGTTTTAAAGTAGTGATTTCTATACAATAAAAAAACCACTAATCTTATTAATTTCATGGTTTGTAATGATGAATTTTTATTAGATGTCATGGTGTTAACTCTAACTTTCAAAAACTCTAGTTATAAGCTAGCGGATACCGAGGCTTGAATCAATTTAGGTTGATAAAAAATAAAAAAAACTAGTTATTTTCTTGGGTTAATCCTTCTTGGGTTAATCCATAACAATTCTCTTAATTCTTTGACTTGAGCTTTATCTAGAATCGACTCCTTTGTAACTTGAAATCCTTTATAACTTGAAATCATGGTATCACAGTATTGTTGTTTCTTCTCCTGGTTAGATCTAAAGAGGACATTGCAATTATATAAATTAACTTCGGAAAAAATGAATTCAATTAGGAAGATCTTAATGTCATGGTATCTTCATTACAAATACTTTAAAAATATCAGGGAAAGGGAAAATACTATTTTCCACGCCATTGTTCAACCAGAAACATAAGAATGATTTTTTCTCTTTTCTTTTTTTCCCCTTCTAATTACACCCTTATTTGCCAAATAGATAGCCAATTAAATCATATCGAATTGATAAGATTCAAAGATAAAGAACTAGACTGAAAACGACAACAAAAAAAAATAGTTTTTTTTTAAAAAATCTTGGGGCTAAACATTCACCTTGGTCCTCGAACTTTTCAAACTATAAACTTCTAGTCCCTAAAAATTTATGAAATTCAATTTTGATCCCAAACTTTAATTTTCTTATTTTATGGTTCATGGTTTGAGAGAGGAAAAGGAAAGTGATTAGATTCCGGTAATAAAAAGAAAAAGTTTTGGTTGAGACTGATTCTAGCCACGATGAAAGATGATTTTGATATCAATGAACTTTTTTTGATGGAGATAGTTCATCGTATGTGATTTTTTTTCATTAAAATTATCTGAAATAGTAAATTTGAGCCCAAAGTTTTTTTAGTTTTAGGTTGATTATGAGTTTTGGAGTTAATTTTTGGGTTGTTAGAAGATATAAATATATTTTATAATTTTTGGGGTTGAAATATGATTAAAAATAAGTTTTTTTTTTTTTTGCCTGGAATTGCTCAGCCCGATTTTTCAACAACGAGAGGTCATTAGAATCTAGCCAGGGTGACCAATGCATAACCTGATATTTTTTTTAATGGGCTCCGCCCTTTAATAAAATAAAAAAAAACAAGGTTAGGCTCGCAAATTGCTTCAGGCCCTATGCTTGGGTTTTTTTTAAAGGCTCAGGAGCTTTAGACCATCAAAGTTTGACAATCTGAGCCTTTTTTTTATGAATTTTTTTAAATTTTTTTATTAACATAATTTATTTTAATTTAATTTTTTTTAATCACCTCAATTTTTTACGGTTCTTAATTTTATAAGTATTTATATAAAAAAAATATTAAAAATTTTTATTAAACCTAATCAAGTTTATAACCTAGATCATAAATTTAATTGTTTAATTTTGATCGAGTAAATATTTGAGCTTCATAATTTATTTAAATAAAAATATATATGCATATGCTTTTAGATTTTCGTCTGATATTTTTTTTTAATGTAGAGCGTGTTTGGCAGTGTAGTTGCGGGTGCTTTTCAAATAGCTTTTCGTGCCGAAATGCATGCCAATGATGTTTTTTTATTTTTTAAAAATCATTTTTGACATCAGCACATCAAAACGATCCAAAAAGTATAAACTGCACTCGTTTTTAATAAAAAAAAAATTCAAATTTTAACAAAATACAGGTACAAACACAGTACCAAACATTCCCGTAAACGAGTCATAGAAGCCCGTATATATATTTTTTACGTAAACAAGTACCGAATCATGATAAGAACAGCAACCGTCAGGGACTCAGGATTGTTGTCTTCAGAGAAAGTTGCGTTGCATTGCATTTATTTCGCTGGCAACGAAACTTAGGTGCCTCTGTTTGCTCCATCAGAGAGTGAATGATTGAATTCTGGTTTTCGTGTTCTTCTTTTTCTTCCAAGGATTGTTGGTGTTGTTTCTAAAAGACAAGAGTTGCAGAAGGAAGGAAGCAAGAAAGAGTCGACTTCAGAAAAAAAAGAAGAGAGAATTTGAAGTGATGTAACTTAACTAATTAAATTTTAAATTTATTTTATAAAAATTATTAGTTTGAGTATTAAAAATATCAGGATCATTAAAATCTTATCTAATCATTAATTTTATAATCTTAAAAAATTAATTAATATATATATATATATATATATATATATATATATATATATATATATATATATAAAAGCTTATCTCAACATCCACGATTTAAAAAATACCAACAACAGAAAAAGAGTCTGGTTCATCTTTGGAAATACAACGTTAGCGTCGGACCCATTCTTTGATTTTTTATTTTCAACTCTTCTTTAAACTAGGAATATATATTGGGATAATTAAAAATTCTTGCAATATTCTAAATTTTATTTTCTTTAATTGTAATTTTATAAATTATATTTTATATCCTAAATTAAATAAAAAACTTAAATAAAATATATTTTCATGTAAATTGTTATTGAATATATAAATTATATAATAAAAAATGTAATTTATAAAAATATATTGGAGAGTTTTGTAATTATTCTTTATATATTTTTCCATGTGATCTTAAAATAATTATTGGTGCTAAACTCGCATAGCCTGATGTTCGAGTTGAGTTTTTAATTAAATAGAATAAAATATTGATTTGATAAAATTTAGTTGAATGTATTGTATTTTCAGTGATTTGTTTGACTTTACCATACCATGTTAGGTCAAACTAGAGGAAAAAAAAACTAAATAATAATGTTTTGATATAAAAAAAGTTGATTAGATGATCCAATGGCAGTTTTAAATTAAATAAATCAATATAATTTTAAGAGATTGGCCAATCCTAATACAAGTATGCTAGGGAATAAACAAGTTGGTGATAATTTTTTTTATCAAGCATAATATATTTTTTAAAAACTAGACAAAAATAAAAAAAATCAAACCTATTTCATTTACAACTCAGAATTTATATAAATCTTATTGCAAGCTTAATCCGATTGGAAGTGGATATGAAATGAAAGAAGCAAGAAGTTAATCCGATTTATATATTTTTTTAAAAAATTATTATTATTTTTTAAATTTTATTATTTAATATTAAATTATTAAACATTATACTTCATATTTTTTTTTATTTTTCTTTCTATGAAATTAATAATCAAGTTAACTCAAGTTTTTTTATGATGATTTTTTAATTAATTTTTTTCAATGTTTTTTTATTAAGTTTACTAAAAAATTAATCTCTATTATTTTATTCAATTTATTTTGTATGAAGTTATGCTAGTCTAAAGACTGAGCCAGAAATTTAACATAATAACTCAAGTTGAGTTTTTTTTTTAATTGATTATTTTTACATCATCCTTTAACATTTAATTGACTAATAATTGATTGATCTTCATACCTCCTCAATTGAAAAATGAATTAAAAAAAAATCAATTTTCTGGAGAAAAATTCTATTTCTACAGGGACTAATTGTGAATTTTGAGGTTACAATAGGCAAAAAAATATGTTTATTTGTGAAGCGCGCCACACTTAAAAAGCATGAAAAAGAAAAATTTCATGTTTTTCAAGAGGTGCCCCTCTTCAACAAGCATACTCAAAATAGATCAACTGATGAGCCAAAACAAAAAAAAAGTTACATATATATACAAATGCAAGATCCAATGAACGTGGAACGTAATTTCTATGTACATGAGAGTTCTTGATTGTCTGGCTGGTCACTTGGAAAGCTCAACTGTGGAATCAGCAGTGGGATGAAATCCTTGTATTCACAAATTCCCAAGAAAATTAGGTGACGAGACGACAAAAAGTGGAAGGTCACAACAATCTGCTACGTACTTCAATCATAGAAACTCTTTCCTGTAAAAACACAGCAAGTTAGTTGTCTTCGAAATGTTTAAAAGCAGTGAAAAAATAAAAATCAGAAGCAAAGACGAGAGAGGCAAGCAGATATTCAACTTTCAAGTGGTTTCTAAATCACAGTCCAATGATTGGCAAAGACCAAACTGCCTGCCAATGACTTTGTGGTTCTAGGATATGAATTCTCTAATTCATGATGGATACATTGCCAGAATTTTGATAAAAAAAACCCCTAGATTCCTACATAATATCCTCCCCAATAAATTCACTAGCTAAAAACAACAGTAAATACACTCACAAAGAGCTGTAAGACATGGGGGCACCTACAGGAGAACAGAGATGGCATACCCTATCCAAGATATGCTATCCATCAGAAAAACACAGGATGTGTCAGCATGTCAAGTCTTAAGACAGTTTTACATGGGATTTAATATGCTTCAATGAGTACCAAAAACATTCTCAGTATGCAGTCTTCCGACTAAATAAATTACACTGTAGTCCATGCACAGGCGCAAACACACAAACAAGGAGGGCGGGAGAACCTCATTTGGAGTACCATTCTCCGATGGAAACCGTTTATTTGGGGTGCTGCTCTCTGATGGAAACCATTGCAAAAGGATGCCCAAATTCATGACGTTAGGTATCAACTTGAACAGGAGAGGAGTTGTTACCTGAATGACCATCGATCAAGTAAATGTTTATTGCAAGTGACAGCACATAGTTATAAAGCTATCATTCCATGTGGAAGTATCAAAGAAACAAACCAGACTAAGAGCTGTTGTTCCAAGAAGAAGAAGATACATCTTTCCCTGCATTATAACACCAACATGATTAAATTAATGAAGGATGAGTAAGTGTGCATATAGGTGCAAGCAATACTAAAACACAGATGTCTTGTCGTCACATCAAATCTGAAACCAGCTATAGGTTCAAGAACTACTAAATCTTAGTCCCAAACAAACTTGTGATTTTCTGATGATAAAAAAAATATGCATCTGCATCTTTAATGGCATCCTAACCTCCACACATGCATGGGCATGAACAGAGAGAGAGAGAGAGAGAGAGAGTTCACCTCAATGAGATGAAGATTGGAGGCACGACTCAGAAGAACAAAAGCAAATTCTCCAATTTGAGCAAGCAATACTGCAACCTGCATCACGGCACATTGATTTATGTCCAGGAAAAAAAAAAGGAAAGAGAGAAGTTTCATCTTCAATTTGTCTCTCTTTTGCCAACAAGCATAGCAAGCCATCTCACGTGGAATGATGTCCTGATGCTATATCCGAAGGCTTTAGTAACTGCAGCAGCAATGGTTGTCTTGACAACAATAACCAGAATCACAGACGCTAGCAATATATCCACATGGTTCCACAGAAAATGTACATGTATGAGCATTCCAATACTAGAAAGAAAAAGAGCCGCGAACAGGTTCCTGATTGGTTCCACCTACAAAGTACAGAGTCATTCAAAACATATCAATCTCATTATATTATAACATAACATAACATAACCACATGGAGAATAGTTCCAACGCAGGAATGAGTAGCACACTGATGTCCATCAACTACAGCTGATAGTCGCATGATTAGTAGAGAAGTACAGCAACTCAAACAAGTTGCAAAGATCCAGAGTCAACTAAGAAATTTAAATCAGTTCCATATTATCTGAGAATATAACTTACATACTACTTTAAGATACTAACATGACTGGCAAAATTTGGCACACAATCCATTGCACAGACGAATACCTGTTCTAAAGTATGCTGTGCAAAGTCGGTGGTAGATATCATGATTCCAGCCACAAATGAACCCAACTCAAGACTAAGGCCCAGCTTGTCACTGCACTGAAATAGTTGAAGGAAATCCAAAAAATAAAGTGAACAAGATGACACAAAAAATTCAAAGCAGCACTGTGCTGCACTGAGTCATGATACGCTGCAGCTAAGCATCATAACCTCTACTGTTAACAAAAGATGAAAACTCTTGATTTAACCATATGAATTTCCTTAGCATAGTCAAGGAACCAAACTAATAATATGACAAACCATATGTTAAGCAGAAAAAAGGTGATGTTTATAAATTTGAAAATTTTCAATATGAGGCTTGCTTAAATTCTCTGCCTTAAAACTATGTTGTTCCACTCTGCAAATTTGTATTATTAGAGTTTTGGATCAAAATACACAAAATGACATCTTTCAGATGCAGAAAACTTCTTAAAGCAAGCATTTTCCCTGGTCAGAATAAAGGCGCTGATGCCTATCAAATCCTTAGAGAAAACATAAAAAACTGAAGAACTGCTGAGAAATTGAATTAAACTTTTGAGCATCTAACTGATGGACAGAAAACCTTACAACCTTGAAGTCAGAGTTTCAACCACCTATCAAACTGAGACTGGTAATATAGATTCAGTTCAAATGAAGCAGCAGTCTCTCATCCAATCAAAATTAGCATATAAGTTAAAATAACAAATCATTAAGAAAGCAAAAACATGTGATGTAGATATGCTATTGCCAATTTAGATGTTATTGTTTGCAAATATCTCTGTGATATTGGAATCCATGTCATTACACAAATGACCAAAAATTATGTTAAACAAGTTGAAAGTTGAAATCTACCGAGTTATGGAAAGGTAATATTCAGTAGGAAGATCTGTTGCATGCAACTATTTCTACTAGACAAGAAAGGTACATATCTTTTCCACTTACCCAAGCAGACAACAAGCAGAAAGCAACAGCAGCAAGCTGATAAAGTTCATTTGTCTGAAACACAAGTGGAACATAAGGAGTGTGCTTAGACAAAGGCCCTACTCAACCCGGCAAGTACTCAAACAAAGCCATGCAAATAAAATATGAGACAAAAAAATTAGACCATAAAAAACTCACTTGAGATGATAGCTGTATCATTAACTTAAGAAAGCGAGGAACGAACGACCAGGACATAAAAGATGCAGCTGTGAGGTATACGGACAAGACCAATAACCTGAAGTTCATGAGCAATAGATATTAGATTCGTTAAAGATTATTTACACGGGGTCATTCTCATGGTAAATAAAAACTCGGGGAGGAGAAAAGTTACAGAATACCAAAAAAAAAGAGGGGGTGTGGCAATCAACCAATAACGATAATTAGCTTCCATTATCAAAAGAAAAGGGACAAATTTACACAACAACAAGAAGAAGGGTGACAAAAATCAACTTACAACTTCCCCATTGAAATCATTCCTTGCAGAGCGCCACTGTTGCCACCCAAAACTGGAAGCAAAGCAAATAATAAACCAATAGCACAATCCTGAAACAATTCACAAGATCAGACAAGTGGATGTGCATCAGAAAACCAATTTCAAAAAAGCTCAACATAACATCAATGACGTGCTTCTATATATAAATATAAACAAAGTAAGAAATAAAGAAAACCTGAAAAATCAGGGTCCCGATGGTAACTTGACCATGAAGAGAATTACTACTATTCCGTTCTATCAAAAATTTCACCACCTGATAAAAAATGAATGCATCATATGCTGCAACTGATAAGGAGTGATCAAACAGAAAATAGATATAATAGTGTCAGAAACAAGTCTATAACAGTACCACTGCTGTTGAAGACATTGACAGGAACGAACCCACAAATACACCCTCAGACAACTTTGCTCCACACATCTGCAAAGTTAAAGGTGGTGCAACCTTAGTATCCAATTTGGCAAATCACACAAATTTCTAGCATAACCAAGTTACACACATTAAGCATCATACCGCAGCAATTATGCCACACAAGCACATAAAAATTACAATTTGAAGCATCCCTCCAAGAACAGCTACAGGGGCCACAACTTTTAACTGCATTGATGATGAATTAGAATGGCCTTTCTAAATCAAGAATTTTTTTTTAAAAATAAATTAATTAAGAAAATCTTATTACAAATAACTTCCCTAGATCAAATACAACTTACCTTAGTCAAAGAAAACTCCAGTCCTAACGCAAAAAGAAGAAACACAACACCAAACTGTGCAACAGTTTCGACCTGTGATAAGAACAAGAGAAAATGTCACCACTGTTATTGTGAATATGATGGCAAATTCTTTATGTGTGGGTTTCCCAGATAATAGGCACCTAATGAGGGATTTTTGGAGCATATGGACATAATTATTAGTTGCTAAGCTATGAGCACCAACAAAATCAATGGTGATTTGGAAACAACTTGACTGACAACCATTTTTGTCCTACCAGCTTATTACCATCTGGAATTTTGTTTCAAAAACCTCACATAAAATGACCCTAAAAGGTAGCAGAACTTCATTTGATAGCTCATAAAACTTGCATTCCCCATCCAGTGTGTCAGTGATGCTATAATAAATGAAGCAAGCAAAATGAAAAGGTAAATATTTGAGAAAAAATAAAAAATCACATACCTGTACCATCTCACTGATGAAATTCAGACCCCCTGGTCCAATGATGGAACCTGCTAGAAGATAGCCAACAATAACCTGCCATACATATTACATGTCAAAATAAAAAATTACCTTAAATATTGCACCCTTACATAAATCATATGATATAGCTGAGCATCAACAACAAGATGAGTAAAGGCAAACATATACTAGAAATTGAAGACAAATAGAACCACAATATACAGATACTAACCGGTTGACCCAAACAAGAAAAGATAATTCCACCAATGGCAGCAGAAACTATGGCAACCACTAGATCAGAAATTAATCTGTAGGTATGTCAAAAAATAATGATAAATTAACAGTACATAAAATCAAAACTCGGAACCTTAATAATAGCAGTTAAGTCAGGTAATACTATAGATGCAAGAACTGCACAGAAAAAGAAAATCAGCAGCTAATCATACAGCAATTTCTCAAGAGTAGTATCTGCTCTTGTATACAGTCCAACAAAATCTGAAGGTCATTCACCTCAAATCTACTTGAAGAATCGGATACTTGGATTTCTTGTTCGACATGACAAATACATTGTCCTACAATTAGCAAGATGAGAAAGTTAGAAGGAAGGTCCATAGAAACCAAAAACTGGATCCAAGAATCTGTCTAAACAATTTCACACAGGGGATTGGATACCAAATTTCAGCACACCTTTTTGTCAATCAGGGTTGCCATATCCTCAGATTCCTCATTTTCCAGTGAAAATACATCTTGAAGCTGAAAAGGTCTAGATCCACTGACAACAAGAGGAAAGGATGATATATGTGATATCAGAATCTCACTTATGTACAGAAAGAGAGGTAAAGGAAACCATATCTTAGAATATACAGTAAAAAATGGAATAATTTCCACGAGAAAATATTTTACACGCTTCCATACTTAGCCAATTGTGTATCGTTTTTCTTGCCCTTCTCATGAGTGATTTTAGCAACCGTCTCCAAAACAGCCTGTGAAAACATAACCAGAAGTCCTCTTTTAACAACAACACAAAGAAACAAACAGTAGCAACGAACAATCGATTTGACTAGGTAAAACTGAAGATAACAATACCTAGACAGTATTAATGTTAAATAGTACTGGCGTATGAAAGAGAAGATATTGGTCCTACCATATTTTTGGGGTAAAAATAAAATATTATATGCTAAAAAAGATATAATTTTTCCTCAGTATAGAAGATGGGGGTTGCAGCCACATCGTGGATTAACAGAGTATGAATCTTGCATAAGCTAAGATCCCTAGCCACCTGATTTTCTTTTCCTTACTATTTATCTAATATTTTTAGCAAGAAACTCAAGTAAGGCCAAAGCTTCCAAATTCGCTTTGTAGGGCACTTATTCAGCAAAGCAAAACTAAAGCTCAAGCCACAACCAGTAAATGCAAATAATTAAAAGAAAAATAAACCTACTTGCTGGTCAGCTACACTGTTGTTGAAGCTGCTTCCATCAGAACCTAGTAAAGTAAAAATAAGAACCAAATTAAATATCTTCCTAACAACATTGAAACCAGAAAATTTCCAAAAGATAGAATGCCACAGGTAATTATCATTCCACTTTCATAACAGAAACTCCTATGACCCATAGGGCATGTCAAGAGATCATAAACTTGAGTCAAACCAAATGACATAGAGACATAATGAATCGTCAAATTTCAAGTGTCAAAAAAACAGACACAAACATGATAATGAGTTGTCAACTTTCAAGTGCGGGACTTGCTAGATTTACTAAACTCTCCAGCATAGCACATGTCATAGCATAGCACTAGTAAAGCAACTATATTCAAGTGGAAAACCTTCAATCTCTTCAAATTCAAAGGGAAGACCGAAACCATTGAGATCAATATCATCTCAATGCAGTTGTCAAAGGACCTACTGTTCAATTTGCTATATGTTTCTCCCGTTGCAAACTTAACTTCTTATACATTTCTGTGAATTCCTTGAACTGACAATAAATGTTTTCAGTTACCTGTTAAGTCATTCTTATTCAGCTATAAGCTTACTGAAAAGTATTATTTATATCATTGTTAACTGACAACTAATTTCCTTTTGCCTTCAATCTTTCAAAACTATTATTCAGCTTCGCATTCTCTTCTTAACAACATTATTTAACATGTTCATCAATATCGACTTGAACTCATCTTCAACCACTTATTCGGTTACATTACTAAAGTTTCAGATTTGCCTCAAGAAAGCTTCACATTACTTTGTTTCTTTATCAGTTTACTGTAACCGATCAAGTCTTTTCACCAGTCATAAAAACTGAACCCAGATTCATATTTCCTGATAATACTCAAATTGAAAGGAAAAAAATTCCAGCTGGCTGGAATTTTTAGCCCTACACCAACACCGATCCTGTCTCCTAAATCCTGCCTCGGCACATCCTTCTATGTATTTTTTCTGGGTTCCCAGGAGCCACACACAAACTTTTCATGCGTACAATTTTTTCTATGCACACAACTTTTTCCATGAACAATAGGCACAATGCGCCAATGACATTGTCTGTCTCAAATATTTTCATCAATGACCCATGTAGCACAACAACCATAGTATGACACAATAACTAATATAGCCACCGTGGCTAGCCAATGACAACACACCAATTTCTCCACCAATGACATCTCCTTCTCCATGAAAAATGTTCAGGACCCACCCAACAAAATACATATCCAATCCTTGGCCACACAGAGATAGCCACCATAAGCCATAGAAAGTCAAGCCATAAGCTAACCATGCAAAGGTGCATACCACACAAACGCCAAAGCATTCATAGCCAGAGCTAGGCCAGACTACACAATTTCTAGCCAACACATACACGGGCTAAATCCAGACACGCACTCCCCACAACTTCATTTTCTTTTTCTTTTTTTATTTATTACTCTTTCCTCGTGCACATATTTACTTAAGCATCATTGTATCCCATGTTTCCAAGGGAGACTGGTTTGGTTTTTCAGGAACAATCAGGCCAGAAAAAAGGTCTATATTCAAGCCATCACTTCACCATCCTAGGATGTACCCAAGGAAACCCATATTTTATCTGAAGTTTTTTCACCACTTATCATTTCTCTAACAACCTTTTAATAGCTATAAAAAAACAGGCTACTTTAATTGAAAAAAATAAAAAAACACTTGAACGAAACTAAAACAACAAAGGTCTCTCTTAAGATCAAACTCTATCTTCTCTTACTCAACACAACCAAATATATTACTAAATCTCACAATTTTTCTTTTTTAAAAAAGCACTTTAAAGCAAAACCCTTTTGCATAAACATCCTACATTAGTAAAAATATGCTTCACTCTACCATTTCTAGTCCTTCATTCACATTAACCACCAAAAACAAGCCTAAAAACCTTAAGAGAACATAAAAGAACTGAAATTAAAGCAAAATAAAAAAAGGGTTCTTTACCTTCAGGTTGATCATTGTCAGAGAACTCTTTTTCAAGAACACGATCAAACATTTTAGCAATACTTCCTTCTCCATTATCAGGTGCTGATGAATTCACCAAATTCCCATAAAACCTCTCCCTTACTTCCTTATCGGATCTCCCATTTACACAGACCAAAATCAAGAGCAAACAACAGCACCATCGAAATCCACATGCAAACCCTCCTCTTTTCATGGTTCTGGAAATTGAAGTGCAGAGAGAGAGAGAGAGAGAGAGGGAATTTTGTATTTGAAGGAACAAATGTTTCTTTAATTAGACATCGTCATCATGTAGCTTATTTTGTTTCGGTGTCAGAGATGGAGGTTATTTAACTGTTGCTGAAACATCCAAACTAGTCCTTGAATTAGTTACATAGTTTCAAATAGATTCCCAAGCTAAACTTAATTATAAATAGATCCTTTATTTTTCAGAATTTTTCTCTTTTGTATGTGTTCATTAATGTTTTTATTTGGAATTTTACGTTATATAATGACATTAATTTCATCAGATTTTTTTTATTAAAGATTTGTGATAATTTAGATGAAAGGAATCTTTTCTTTTTTGTGGTTGATTAAAGATAACTTAGGGCCAACTTTCATGCACGAGACTTAAGTTTTTTTTGTCCAATCAAAGGTAAGCTATCCATAAAAAAAAATTGAGGTTGAGATATGTAAGAAATTTTGATAAATAGGGGACTTAATTTTATTTTGGGACTATATTGAATAAAAGTGTCTTGTTGAGGGATTAATTTGAATTTACCTTAAAGTATCTTTTGTGCCGTTAATGATTGGGGTTAAGTTGCTGGAATGATAATTTGAAGAGGGGTGGTAATGTGGATTGATTTGATTGGTGGATGAGAAGTTAAATTGTCAACCTTGGCTAGTATAGAATAGTATTTGAAAGGTGGTAAAATTTGTTTTTTAAAATTTATTTTTTAAAAAATATATTAAAATAATATAATTTTATATTTTTTAAAATTTATTTGTCATTAGTGAAAAAAATTCAAAAGCATATAAAAAATTAATTTATAATAAAAAAATAAAATTTAACGAAACAATAATTACATTGTTGCGCTAAACTAAACCTAAGAATTAATAATTACATGACAAAATTATTTTTTATATTTTTAAAATTTATTTTAATATTTGTGCAAAAACATTCAAATCATATAAAAAATTAGTTCACAATTAAAAAAAATTAAAATTTAATAAAATAATAATTACATTGCTACACTAAACTAAACCTAAAAATTAATAATTACATGACAAAAGTCTTATTAAACTTGATATAGCATAGCAGCTTAATTTGGTGATGCACCAATACAAAATCTAGCTAGTCTATGTTTTAAAATAAATAAGGTAGAAATTAACATGTCAAAAACTTGATAGAACTTTTATTGTTTTAATTTTTTTTAATGGATAGTAAAATCACAACAACCTTGAAAATGGAAGATGCATGTTAATGGAGAGTGGGCATAAACTTAAGGAGGCTTTTCTTTTTTTAAAAAAAAATATTTTTAAACTAATTAACACATGTTTTTGTTAAGATGATTTTAAAAGTGTATCTCCCATACTAGTAAGAGAAATTTAATTATTTTAGCTGCTGTTCTCAAGATTTAAATATATAGAACAAGACAATTCTATAATTTTTCAAGCTGGAACATTTTAAATTATTATTCCCAAATCCATTTATTTAGTGTAGATGGAGAATAATTAAATTTAAATTGTGTGTGCAAGTTAACATATGATATTATTTAACAATAAAAAAAAAACATAGTTCGGGGTGAAGTATTTGTTACTTGTTAGAACAAAAAGAAATTTATAGAAAAATTATCATCAAATGCTTTTTATGCCAATTTAAAGAGTTTTTATATTATGTATTACCCTAAATAAGTTCTTCATTGTGCAAAACTTTTTATCCTCTCATGTAATATTGTGGATAGACTATGCAAAATTTTATTTTTTTTTTTAATTTGGTCCTCAAACCTTTTTTTCATGATGATTTAGCCATAATTAAAAACCAATTAATTTTGATTTTTTATGAAAATATGGAATTGAAAGAAGAGAGAATGAAATGACAAATATGAGTGACATGCCATAAGTTTCATAAAAGATACACTTTGATCCTTGAACTTTAAAAATCAAACAAATTATACAATTTTAGAACCTCAATATTTTTCCAATTTAATATTGATATAAAATTTTATTTTTGTTATTTTTTAGTACCTGGTTGAGAAATAAGAGAGAGAAGTTGTCATTTTACGACAGTAGAGAGAGAAAAGTGTCATTGATATCAATTTAGGCCACAAAAATGAATGATACTTGTGTCAAATGGTTCCATTTGATGGATAAAATTAATATTATGTGATTTTTTACCTTTAAAGTTCATGAATAACATATTTGAGCTATGATTGATTTTTGAATTTGGGTTGATTTTGATTTTTGAGGTGTTTCTTTAGGTTTTCTTTGAAGCCACGAGGTGTTTTGAATTTGATATTTTATAGATGTTTTAGGTCAAAAATAGATTAAAAACAGATTTTTGAGTAAAAAAACTTAAACTCTGATTTTTCAGCTACTACAAAGATCAAAATTTGAATAAATCAGATGATACATCATCTGGTTTTTTTAAAAAAAAATTAAGGGCTCAATTATACGGGCCTACTAAGGCAGGCCTACACACGGGCCCGACAAAGTTAAGTTACGAGTAAATATTCTTTAACTTGGTCCACACAGTTAATCATATTTGTTAAATTTAATTTAATTTAATTGGTTGACCGATACTTATTTTATATCAAATTTGTTTTTGAATCATTTAAAAAATTGATCTATTCGAGTAACTCACATGTTAACCATGATCAAAACTCCAATGATTTCTTGTTTAAAATAACTTTATTTTATCGATTTTAATTTTATCTAAAATGACAGTCTTTTTATTAAAAAAACCTAATAAACTCAACTCAACTTTCTCTCACCCACAACCCTCACCGACGAAAGTACTGTGCTCCAAATAGTTATCTGAGTGAAAAAAAATTATCCATATAAAACATGCCCACGGACCACCAGCATCCACACATTTCACCAGATCGTGTGTTCTCCACAAGTTCAACACACAGTTTTCAAACTCTGCACATAAATTTCACCACCAACCCACTTTCCTTCACAAACTAAGAATTTGAGCCAGAGAATTGTCAAGAGATTTTGTGGGGAAGAAAGGCTACACATTTATTAACCATGTCAATGGCATCCGTATCTAGCGCTAGTTTTTGTTACAGCAAATCAAGAATCGGAGGGGTCAAGCCAAATATTGCAGCTGCGAGGCCAAGGAGTTTGGTGGTGGTGAGAGCAGAAGCTCAAGCTATAAACCCTGAAATTAGAAAGACTGAAGAGAAGGTGGTGGACTCTGTTATGGTTGCTGAACTCTCCAAGCCACTCACTGCTTATTGCAGGTATACATCTGTCTCTGTTTATCAAAAAAACATCTGTCTCTGTTGTGGATCACTCTTGCTTGTTTTTCTATATTTTGATTATTGTCTTTTTGTTAGTCACTTGGCTTAAATATATTGACAATCAAATTTTTTGTAACAAGAGCACAACCAAGATTAATTAATTAAATTTGGAGCCAAGAAATAATATATACTCATAAAAATTATTTGCTTGCCAAATTCTTGATAATAACTTGCATTGGTTACTCTTAGATGCTGGAGGTCAGGGACTTTCCCTCTGTGTGATGGAAGCCATGTAAAGCACAACAAAGCTACTGGAGACAATGTTGGACCTTTGCTCTTGAAAAAGCAGAAAGAGTAACTCTGTAATTTCTCTTCATTTAGATTTTGTGTTTGTCATGTTGAAGATTTCTTGCTCTTCTATGAAATGGTGTTTTCGAGTTCCTTTGGATTGAGTTGAGCTCTCTAGTTCGAGTTGCATAAAACTTAAGGTGATAACAATTTCTTACATGTTATGTTAAATGGCCTTGTTCGCTTGTGGCATGCCTAACTAGGCTTTGATTGTTGCTTCTACTCCATAGAGGAGGCCTATATAAGACTTGGTGGTTGATAACAATTTTTTTTTAATGTTGGTCTCAAAATCTGAACTCAGAAAATAAGAAAAAGAACATATTTTCTTATCCACTGCACCAACTCCTTGAAACTCTTCTAATTTTATTTCCTTGTCAATAGTTTTGCTTCTACTGATCAATGAAATCCTGCAAGTAGAAAATTGAGAGGTAAAAAACCAGGTTTTATCACCTTTTTTCAGTTGTAAAACGTTAATATCCCTCATCAGTGGTCTCGTTAATGGCTTTTCAGCCTCAAGTTTTGGTTACAAATGAGAGATTTTTATTCAAATGTTTTTGAGTAGAAGACACTAATGGCAATTGAGGTTGGCAGCTAAATAATGGTGATAATTTGTGCATGATTTTACTCAAAAAAATGTAATTGAGGGAACAAACTGCGTCTCATTGAATCTCTAAACGATAGTGTTTAGAGTTTTAAACGTTAATTAGAACCCCGCCACGCATTGTTTCAATGCTGGATTGGTGGGCTTCGAATTATTTGAATCAAAGACTCCACATTTGATATATGATAAGTGTAAAAACAGAGTCTCGGATTAAACCTACAAAAAATAATATTTTAAGAGGATTGTTTTATGAATACAAGGAGAGCTAGGCTCCAGAAAGAGTTAAATACTACACAATACAGGCCTTGTGACGCCACTAATATCCTCAAGCAAGATCTTCGAGCACCCCAATTGTGCTTCCTCGTGATAGACAATGCCTCTGTCAGAAGAATAAGCAATTGATGCTCAACAATCCGCTGCCCGATTTGCTTCCCGAAAAATGTGAGTGAGAGAGATCAACTTGTCAAGGATGGCGAAGCATGGCTTGAATAGAGCATAATCTCCATCCAACGAGTTCTGCTGGAGTAATATGTCCACAGCTAACTTCGAATCCACCTCCAGCTGCACTCTCCTATGACCCGCACACCAAGCCATCTCAAGACTAATAAGATCAATCCCCCACAACTGATCTGAACACAAACCAGTGTGAAAGGAGAAGTCTCTGATCCACACAACCTGCTCATCACGTAGAAACGCCACCAGCAGAAGCTGTGCCCTTGCTTTGTTTAAGATTAACCCATCCTTTGGGAGGAAAGGACCAGCCAATGAGACATCCCTGCTAGCTGGGTCCACTGCTGCTACAGATTATTCACCATCATCAAGAGAATTCTTTTTGAATAGTATGCAAGATGGAAGACGAAGTAGCCATTCATAAATTATATCTCTATTAAAATATTTATAGCGGGACCCGGTATCCCAGTTCATTAAACTGTTTGTATAAATAAAATTCATTATTCATGCATTGCATATATAAATACTTTACGTACATTTTTAAGATCTTTCATTAATTCCGCCTAAAATATAAGCTTGACATGTGAGGGTTAATTCTGAACACATATATTATAAGTAAGTTTCCATTGTATTGTGTTTGGGGCCGATTAGGATCGGTTGATTCATGCTCAGATACAGAACTCAACAACTTAACTTGGCTCGACAGTTGTCTAAATCTAAGAAGCAACCAATTTTATTAGATAGACTGAAAACTATAGTCCACAACAATGGAGGAGGAGGAATACCTCGACTCGACTCGACTCCCAAATCTCTGTAATTGCCTCACACTTCTCTCTCTGCTGCTACTGCAACTGCTGCCCAAACAGCTGCTCTACTACATGTTTTGCTGCTTCTTGCTGCTTGGTTTAGCTCTCTCTAAATTAACCTCTCTATTTATAGCTGAAAAAGAGGGAGCACACATCTCAATTTCAGCCATGATTTTTCCCAGCAAACCGCCAAAGCTCGTCCCTTGATTAGTAGCATTGGATCCTTCCCTTCTAATATACAACTTGATGTGTGCCTTTATTATCTCCACACTCACACCGAAATCTAGATGGTTACTGTTTGAGATTTGATTTTTGAATCTTGAAAAAAAAAGGGTGAGAATTTAAAGATCTTAGAAGACTATTCTTATCGTGTAAATATAACATTTGGCAAGGATGAGTTTGAATTTGAATCACATGATGGCACAAAATTGCTACTTGTAACATACCCAATCTTGCTGTTTTAGAGTTCTTGAAGTATTCTTTGATCCCAGCCGAGTTTTTCTAAGTCATCATATGTCGATCGTGTGCACATGTAGTTGAGGCCTTGAAGGAAAGTGACTCCCACTTAAACTTTTCTCTTGCGTGTAGACGCCATTATATCAAATATTTGGAATCGAATAGCTGCTAAAGATCTAAAATATCTACAACTATAACTTTAAAGATTTTTTAGAAAATTGATATTTTTCTTAGTTAATTTTATTTTTTATTCTTTGTTATAATGTTTTTTCTAGTTTTTTTTTATTTGGAGGGAATATTTTTCCTAATTTATTTTTTCTATTCAATATTATTAGAGTTTTCTAGTTATATATATAAAGGGTTATGATTATATGTATTTTCTAGAAAATTAATAAATCTCCGATTTCATAAATCGCAACATCTTAAGAAGTATTCTCTATACAAAACAAAAGGAACTATAAAACAAAATCCAGGATGGAAATAATACGTAAGAAATTATATGTATGTTCTTGGGATTTCTTTTTAAAAATTAAATAATGTAGATAATGAGCTGGATATAGATCCATCAACCTCTCATGACCTATCTCTAAGCCTCGTAAAATTAATCGGTTTGAATTTTACTCATATCCATTTGTCTTTTATTAAACAAAATAAAAATCTGACTCAATTATGCACTCTAGCTATCCAGATGTTGAGTGACAATGACATTCCTAATCTTTTGCCTCCATAACTGCACTTGTCTTCTGTTTTCTTTCTTTCTTTCTTTCTTTCAATGGGAAGAAAGAAAGAATGTAAGATGGCATGCTTGTGCATAACTTTATTCAAAAGAATGTAAAAGAGCTGTCGTCTTTGACCTTTAAAGGATGGTGTTTAGGGGTATCTTAAGCCTTAATTAGAAGTTTAGAACCCCACCACTGATTGTTCCAAAGGTAGTTTGGTGGGCTTGGAATCATTCGAAGTAATTAAATAGTCCATATTTGATCAGTGTAAAAAGAAAAAACACAGTGATGGACATAACCTACGAGCTAGCCGAATCCGAGGACAAGCAGGACTAACGTTTAAACACTTAAAAAGAACATGTAAAATTAATGTCAGGGATCCTTCATTTAGAGAAATCATGGATCTTCTTGATAAAAAAAATGGACTATTCAAGTTTGTCATATCTATAGGAAGGAGAACGAATGTAGAGATTGGTTGGCGATTCAAGACTAGATCGATGGTGCTATTAGAGTGCATTTTCTTGCAGCTCATTTTATAGGTGCTTGGGACATTTTGTACGAGGATATTAGAATTTCAATTCTCCAACTTCTTACTTGTAATTTTAGTTAGGGATGAAAGCTTTGCTTGATTTCTTGTATATCTAGTTGGATCAAATTTTTATCTGTTTGAACCATCCGTTTTGACCAAAGCTAGATGTGGAGGTGGCTGAGAGGTTCGCTCGATGCATCGCCGTCTTGACCTTCATCTGTTTTTTATTTATTTTTTTTTACTTTTTATTTTTGTTTCGTGGAGTTGTAATTTTATTTTTTAGTATTATATATGGGTTTTTTATCTTATTATTTGTAAAGGGTTTTTATATTTTTATGCATGGATTTGGAATACAAATCTTATTTTATAGTTTGAATGAGAATATATTTTATTTAAAAAAATAAAAAGAGTGAGACCTTGAAATTTGAATTGATAAAGTGGGTATATTTCCTAATTTGCCATTTGAGGTTCGAATTTATTTTAGGATGTTTGAAAATATAATAATAATTACTTTTTAAAATAATTTTTGTTCAAAAATTAAGTATTCGTGCCATGCATAGTTAAGCAGTCAACTTCTTTGATTTGAATCCCTTACGTACATTTGTTAGATCTTACATTAATTCCTGCTAAAATTTAAGAATATTGACATGTGAAGATCAGTTGCTATGGCCACCTTAGGTGCTGAGATGTTTCATAACAGGCTAGAAAAAGACATGTTTATCTGTATGTGTTATAAGGCGATTATATGTTGTAGTTCGTGTTGCTCATAAACATATATATGTAATTTTATTTTAATATAGAAAAAATAAAAGTTTTTATGGATGTAGGTGTATTATTAAACCACGCTAAATTTATATTTTTTTTTCTAATATATCTTATATTACAATATTTATCAATAATTACTGGAAATTTTTCATAAAACCATGTAATCACTCTATTTATATAATTAAGAAAATTTTAAGGGGTATAGATCAATTGATCAGACTCTGAGTTTGCTCTTCAGAAATCATCAGTTCGAGTGTCACAAATCTCAGGGTTACTGGAGGCTCACTTAGTTGTTAACTTCAAGTTCTCGAGAGATTAGTCGAGATGCACGTAAATTAGCTTGGACATCCACGGTTTTTTTTTTAAAAAAAAAACCTTGCACAGACCAGTATATGGTGGAGGCAAATGTACACAGCACTCTAATTAGAATCCCTCTACAGTGTGTAAGAGCTTACCAAAACGAAGAATTTGATGCAAGTGTACTTCCATTAACTTATGCTAAAAACTACTCTTTAGTTGCAAAATAGATGGAACCTGAGAAATCTAGAAGAAAAAAGAGGATATAGATATTAGTTGAGTTATAATTCCATTGGTAACTTAATATTAATTATTAAGACATCATTAAAAAAAAAATGTTTTGACGATGAAAACTTGTCGCAAAACAAAAATTATCATGTTTTTAAGGAAAATTTAAACAATTAGATTTTCTTCTAACAGGTTTCAAACTTCGAAAGTTTTAAATTCGAGAAGGGTTGAAGTAAGTAATTATAAATTAGAAGGAGGATTATCTTTAATATTAATGTTATCCAAAGGCATGACTTTAAAAAATTGCATTGAACCTAATAAATATTCACCTTCCATGCATCATTAACTTTTCTTGGTAACAGTTTTAGTCAATTTTAAAGACGTTTTATCTGTGGTTTCCGGATCATCAAGTTTCTTAATCTTCTTCCAGTAATTTGCAAGAAATAAAAAATTAAAAATATTTCCAATTAGAATCACAGTGTACAGCCTGCAGTGCTTATTTTATAAATCCTGAAATTAACGGTAAAGTCCCGATGAATCAATCTTTGCACAGATTGTGGGTTTTTAACTTTTTTGAATAATCAAGGGGGGTGAGAGTGAGAGCTTTAAGAGAAAAGAAAAGGGAACTAATTTTCTTTATTAAAGTATCATTTTTAACAATGTAAAAACTAGTTATGATGGCTCAAGAGAATCAATAGCGTCTCACTACTTGTATATATTAAAAAAAAATTTGTGTATTTTTTTTTCTTTTATGATCATATATATATATATATGATTCATGATCAATAATTAAATACTTATGGGCTATCATTTATATTTCATAATGACATAATAGACGCATCATATTATCACAACAAAATTAATTGACCGTCACTATAAGAAATTGTTTATTAGTAATATATAAGTTTGTATTAAGCCAAATTACCTAAACAATATAAAACAATTGAATTTTGTTTTTGGTGATTTACTGCTTATATAAAAATAAAACACTTTAACATATTTTTAAATCATTCTATAATAATTTGTTATCATAGCCCTCAAGGTCTCATGTTTGAATCTTGTTAGTAACATTATCTTCAAACAGACATGTTGTTTGTTAAATTTTTTAATATTTTTGGAACTCAAGAGATTTTTTACAAGTTTCATTTACTTTTTAGTTTTGCTATAATTTTAAGATACCATTATAATTTTTTATTTAAATTTTAATAATTGTTTTTCATTATTATGTATTTGATATAAAATAATAACATTAATAATAAGTTGTTCATGAAAATTTAATTCAAGTCTTCACTTATTTTGAAAATTTTTAAATAGATCTTTAACATGATTTTATCATATTTATTATATATTTAGCTTTCAATCACCTATGAAATATAAAACATACTATTTTGATATTTTAAAAAAATTTATTTACCAATCATAAAATACTTGTTTTAAATCTTACATCATTGTCCAAGTGGTTAAGTTATATGTGAATATTCTTTGACTTGGACCCCATGGGTTTTACTCCATTTTTCTTAGGTAAACTTTATGTGGACGTTATCTCTTTATTTGTTTTTTCAATATTAGGTTAAGAATGAAAAAAGTTTTCATATAATTCCAAATTTATTAAATGATACCTTGACTTACTTTATAATTTCCTTTTTTTTTTTGGTAAACTTTATGTTTTTCAGTTTTTTTTCCTTCATGATTCATTTGTGTTTTTTCTTGGTAAACTTTATGTTGACCCTTATATATTTTTTCCAATATTAAGTCAAGAGTGCAAAAGGTTTCCATATAATTTCAAATTCATTAAATTCACTTTTTAATTTTTTTTTGTTTTTTAAGAGTGTTTAATAATATCATGTTACAAAACAGAGAGTTTATAATTACTTAAAAAAAATAAAAATAAAAAACTCTCATATGCCTAGATTTTTTCTGTCCTTTAATTTTTTTTTCCTATTTTTATCTTAAAACATTGGATTTTTATTGGATTTTTGTATTTGTATTTGTTTTTTTCTTTTCATTTTATCCTTCAATATTTGATTGATTTTAAATTACTCTTCATATACTATTTTGGTTTATTTCCAATGAAATTATCACGGTTTCAAACAAATATTCTGTCATTTGATTAGTGCTCGGTTGTTTTTCCTTTTCATTTTTTTTTATTTAGATTTATATTTAAATACACTATAAGAAAACTATTACTTAATTTAGTAATGTTTTTCAAATAATATTATAGTTTTTTATAGGAATTTTAACATTCCTATCCAATTATTATGTGCCTAATATGAAAAAAACAACTCATGAATATTTATTAACATAAAATTTATATTTTTTTAAGAATTTAATTTTATCATTATCTTTTTCTTCAATTATATATAAAATAGAGAGACTTTGTTTGAATGTTTCATTTTAAACTTATTTTAGACCATAATGAGTTATTTTTTGAAAGGAGTGCTTTTAATTTACAAAATATTATGATACGAGGTTGGTAATTGGTTTTGCTATTATCTATTTTTTTATTATATTATTAAATAAAAAATAATTTTAAAAAATCAAACAACGAAAGATTAGACCACACATCAACAAATTATAAAATAAATTGCCAAGACGAGATTGGATAACTACACACACATGCAAAGCATAAAAAAAAAAAAGCAAAAACAAAAAAAACAAAATACATCACCTCACAAACGTTCTAAACATGTGCAAAAACAATGTCAATAATTAACTTGTCTTCAACGTGGGTCCAAACTACAAATTTATTCACCATATTTGAGCTGCCACGTGTCCATTTATGCACTCAAGTGTCAAGATACAAAGGCACACACGATACCTTACCCTCACAGTTCACAACACTACAAACGACTTTGTCGGCTGTAACGTTCATGCTACAAGTCGTTCAGTTCTTCGGACGTAACCATGAAAAAAAACCGTAGTCTAGCTATAGCTTCCTCCGTCAATAACGGCGTTGCTCTTTTATTGTGTCGTTTACTGTGGATATAGTTACATTACACTGTAAACTATGACAATGTGCTAGCGATTTTGTCATTTGAAGTAAATTTTGGGTGGAGGATAATTTCATCTGATATCATTGTAACAACCTCCACTCTTTATAACTTACAAATATAAATATTATAATTCAATTTAAGATTACAGTGAATTTTTATTTTTATTTTTTATCAAAATTTTAACTGAGTTTTCTTTCATATCTCAGTTTCATATTAAATACATACATTATAATTTTAATAAATAAAACATGCTAGACCACGTAATATACTATAGAAGCTTTTCTAAGTTGAATTACAATACCTTAATTTCTAAATTTTTTATTACAATAAAAGATAATTTTCAAAAAGTTTACACATACCAACTAAACTATATCATAAACAAAAGATGTCGGAAAATTAATTAATATCCTTCATGCTGCTGAAAAGAACATGAAAATTTATTTAATACAAAACATAATTAAATCACATAATAAAATATAATCTCATGTGATTTTAGATCCCTCTTTTTTTTATATAACAAAACACAACTTCATTGAATTTAAGGTTACACCTTACACCAAAATTTTCAATTCTAATTTTCACATTCACTTTACCGCTTAGAACTAGACATTTATCCCATAACCGGACCGAATCCTCAACTAGAGTAATAAATTACATAGTCTAAAATAGCACTAATTCTTAACCAAGACTACCAATTCACATTGTTCAAAAATAAAACATTAATTCCTATACCAGAATAACTAGCTCATTGTCTAAAATCGAGCATTAGTCCCTACACCAGGACAACTAGCTCACAATGCCTAAAACTAGACGTTAGTTCTTAAATCAGAATAAATAGCTCACATTTGATATCAACTTGCAAAATAATTCAAAAGAATTAATAATAAATGGTTTTGAATTCTAACAATAAAACAATTGAACTAATGTAGGGTGCCTACGAGCTATCTGGATTTTGCACTCGACTAGCGATCCTTTACTGTTAAAGAGTGTTTGTGACCTCACCTGTACCAACAAGTACTTCATATTAGGGTACACCAATAAATTAATTTCCTCAAACTCTCTATTATTATTATTATTATTCAATCACACAATTATGATTTATCACTTCAATATTTTTTATTTGTAAAATAAATCAACATATCAATTAATTTAACCCAATAGTTTATTTAGATAATCCTTATCAGTAAAATAAATCAACATATCAATTAATTCAATAATCCTTGCCGGTAAAATAAATCAACACACCTATTAATTCAAGCTAATAGTTTATTTAGATAATCTTTATCGGTAAAATAAATCAACATATCAATTAATTCGATAATCCTTACCGGTAAAATAAATCAACACATCTATTAATTCAACCCAATAATTCATTTTGATAATCCTTGCCAGGAAAATAAATCAATGTATTAATTAATTCAATTCAATAATTCATTTCAAACACACTCATAGCACCTCTCACACAATAAATTAATTTCCTCAAACTCTCTATTCTTTTTTGTTTTTATGGTTGATACTAATCCCCTCTGATACTCCTGATATTTTCTTTAATTATCTACTATAAGACATTATTTGTAACACAATTTACCCAATTACAAAAATTTATAACAATATAATATTTTCCTCAAATTACTCTTCAAGAACCCTAACTAGAAAAATCCAATTTCATGCATAAAACTAGAGTTTATTTCATAAATCTTGCATCTTTGGGTTTAAAACTTCTTACCAGGTATAAAAGTGAACCTTTGATTTATGATGAAATTCAATCAATTTCAAAATTAAAAAATTAAAAAAAATTTGAAATCCTTTTCCTCTCTCTATCTCTCTCAGCAGGCGACCACCAATGGAGAGGAAGAATAAAATTTCCTTTCCTTCCTTTTTTATTCTTATTTTACCTTTTTTTATAAATGCTTAACATCCTCATATTATTTATTTATTTATTTTTAATTTTTTAATCCATTAAAAGTTGCTACATTAATTTTCTTAATCTTTCTTACTCTCGGGGTAAAGTTTCTACATAAATTCCCTCCTTTTCCTTTTCTCTTTCTTTTACCAGATCATGTAAGAAAAATCTAACTAGGGTTCTTATAGGGCATATCGTCAAACATTATTCCAATAAATAATAATACGAGTCTTGGGCTACATGAGTTTCTCCTTCACTTTTAGTTTTTTTCTAATTATATTTTCGCATGCTTTGAACCACATATTCGGGAAAAAAAACAACAATAAGAAGAAAAGGAACACATCAATTTATTTAATTTTTAAAAATAAAAATTTTAATACATCTTTCTAATACTCTATAAGTTCAAAAAAAAATATTTTGTTATTTAAAATATAAATTAAACATGCCCATATAAAAAGTTGTTTGACTTAAAACAAATGAAGCTAAAAATAATGATGCAATGGATTAATTTTTATTAAAGTCAGGTTCGGTCAATGGAGACAAATCCGAGGTGTCCCTGTTGACGATGAGGCTTCAGTCTTCCACGTACTCGTGGCTCAATTACGTCATTGGTTAATGGAGTTAAATTCATCTTGGAAATTAAGTTTTGTTGCTTTTCCAAGATAAAAAGATATCTTGGAGAAACACTAGACTAAATTAATATATTTTTAAATAAATTTTATTATATTTATAATTTTTCTAGTTTTTACAAACATATTATTTTTTTATTTTTTAAAACTATTTTGACGTTCATATAATATTTTAACGAGAATCCATAAACTAGTAAATGTAAAAAAAATGTAAATATACTTTATTGCAAAGATAAAAATAAAATAATAAAAAGATAAAGATGGAAAGATAAAGAGATGTATATTTTTTCTTATTTATAAACACTACAAAAACGCGTCCTAAATATTAAAATGATTAACATAATAACAATAATCAATTAACGGATTTTTTTTTTAATTTTCTAACAAAAACTATTTAAATCGTTAGATTCGTTTTTGCAAATATAGTGAATTTACTCACCGTACCGTCCGTTACCTTCTTTAAACAGAGATGTTACCTTACTCGTGCCCATCACCACAAGTCCACAACCCCCTCTCTCTTTAAGAGACATCACAAACATCAAGAACACAACTCCACTCGACACGCTCTTTCATCTCTCATCACTACCACCATTCTTTCCGGCCAGCCGGGAAAGTAAAATTCTGATGATGTTTCCGCTCTCAAACCCTTCATCTTCACCTGAATCCCAAATCAAGAAACCAAAAACTCCACTTGATGTCCGAAGAAAAGACTCTTTCAGGTCACCTAAAGCGTTTCTTGCTGCTCATTACCCTTCCATAAACCAACCTCGGTTATGCCTTTTCCTTTCCATCTTCTTCATTCAAATCCTCCTCCTCCTCGCTCTCCGCTCCATTCCTCGTTCTTTCCATCATCGCCTCCACCACTTCCCGGCTCCCGTCACTGCCCACCACCACCTCACTCCAACCCTCACCACCACCACCGCCTCGTTCTCCGCCAGCACAGTGAAAGAGGAGAATTCCTGCGAGTTTGGTGAAATCTTTATCTACGATCTTCCGAGTGCTTTGAACCATGAAGTGGTTAACAACTGTGATGAATTGAACCCTTGGAGTTCGAGCTGTGCTGCGTTGTCGAATAACGGATTTGGCCCTGTGGCCGCTGGAATTTCCAGCGTTGTACCGGAAAATCTTGCTGCTGCTTGGCACTGGACTGATCAGTTTGTCACTGAAGTTCTTTTCCACAACAGAATTTTGAATCATAAGTGTAGAACTAAAGACCCCAGCAATGCGACAGCCTTTTACATTCCATTCTACGTTGGACTCGCTGTCGGGAAATTTCTATGGCTCAAGAACTCATCCGCTAAAGAACGTGATTTTCACTGCGAGATGATGCTCAAGTGGGTTCAAGACCAGCCGTATTTTACAAGAAATGATGGATGGGATCATTTCTTGACGATGGGAAGGATATCCTGGGATTTTAGACGGTCCAAGGACGAGGATTGGGGTTCGAGTTGCATTCACAAGCCAGGTATGCGAAACGTTACTCGCCTTTTGATCGAGCGAAATCCCTGGGACTATTTTGATGTTGGTGTTCCTTATCCTACGGGATTCCACCCTCGATCAGACAATGATGTTGTCGAATGGCAGGATTTTGTCCGAAATCGCAACAGGAAGAGTCTTTTCTGTTTTGCTGGTGCTAAACGTAGCAAAATCAAGGATGATTTTCGAGGGCTGCTGTTGAATCACTGTAGGAACGAGTCTGATTCATGCCGAGTTGTGGATTGTGCTGGTTCTAAATGTTCTAATGAAACTTCGATAATTCTTGAAACGTTCTTGGATTCTGTTTTCTGTTTGCAGCCCAGGGGTGATAGTTTTACAAGAAGGTCGATTTTTGATTGTATGATTGCTGGTTCGATCCCGGTTTTGTTCTGGAAAAGAACTGCTTATGATCAGTATGAGTGGTTTTTGCCGGCTGAGCCAGAGAGCTATTCGGTGTTTATAGATCGAAATGAAGTGAAAAACGGGACTGCTTCTATTCGGAAAGTGCTTGAGAGGTACAGTGAGGATGAGATTAGGAGAATGAGGGAGAGAGTTATTGAATATATACCAAAGTTTTTGTATGCTAGACCCGATGAAGGTTTAGAGACTTTAAAGGATGCTTTTGACGTTGCCATTGATGGGGTTTTGAGGAGGTTCAAAGAGCAAGAGCAACCTGGCTACAGGTGGTAGTTGGGAGGAAATTAAGAAATGATGGTGATTTGGGTACCTGGGATCCAATTTGGGAAGATGATCACGTACCCAAGTTTATCCAGGAGAGATTTGTTACAAGAAAATTTATAGGGAAACAATTACTACAAGTCCATTCTTACAGTTCTTTTTTGTATGTATTCTTCACAATAATGTTGTGTACTACGTTTGTAATTCTTTTGAGTCTTGAGGACCAGGAATTTTCAGAAATAAATGTTGTGTAATTGGGCAGTAAAATTCATTATCTAGTGAAACTGAAGCCTTCATCGGATAGATTAGGCAGGACCACCACTTGGTGGTGGCAGTAAGGTGATCCCATGTTCTTTTTGTTGGCTGGACATGGCTAGCTATAAAGCTAGGTAGCTAGTTGGGTATACAAGAACATTCATTGCATTGGATATTGCTACAGTGTAGTAATGTTTTTTCAGGCCAATAAAGCATAAATTAAAGGGTAAAATAATTTTTCACAAGTTTTAACTGGCATTACTAAAACAAAATAGTTTTTTTATATTTTTGCTGTATATTTTAAAGGGAAAACTGGTTGGTGTATTTCATGTATGCACTAACAAGTGAGAGAAACTCATGCCTTTCAGGCGGCGTGTGTAGACTCTTTTGATAGCTAAATACAACATTTCGATACTGATTTAGTAGCAACGCACTAAGATTTCAAGGCGTGAGTCGGTGATAGACTGATAATGTGGCTTCGATTGGTTTTTTTTTCTCCTTCTCCTTTCTCCGTTTTCTCCCTGGTAAAATACATAAGTTTTTTTTTATTTGTTTTTTGTTTATAATTTGGTTACTTTTCTTTTAATTACTACTTATTTTTTTTTATCTTTTGCATATTAATTTTTTTCTTCAATTTCACCCCTCATCATTTTAATTTGATTTTTATATCAAATTTGATTCTCATTTATTTTTTTAATTACTATTTATTTATTTTTTAATTGAATTTTATTTTGTTTTCTAATTTATTTTTATTTATCTAATTAAATGATAGCAGTCATGATAACTTGTTTTTGCATTTTTAGGAACTCTTTTGGCCTGGGGGTCTGGTTTTTTTAATTTTTTAATATTTTATATCGTTTTGATATACTTTAAAATAAAAAAATATTTTAACATATTAAAAATAATAATTTTAAAAATATTTTTTATCACACACTACAGACGTAACTGATGCAAATTGTCCAAGGTGTGATCTTGCATTAATAAATTAGGTGGAAGTTACAGGATGGGTATGGTGAAACTTTATCACTACTGGGCGAGGCTCTTCAGCTGTCCAAACTTGGCATCATCCACGGACAACATATCAATTATTTTACATTTGGATGCTATATTCCTTCTTTTATTTTTTTCATGCACTTTTATTAAAGTATAGTTTGGTGGGTGCTTTGAAATCTTTACGGTGGGCCTTCCGAGGGTCAAAAGGCAAAAAAAAAAAATAAAATCTTACTAGTTATTTACTAGGATTTTTATCTTAAAATATCAATTAAAGAAAACTATAGTTTATAGTTTATTCTCAGATATATTGTCCATTCATTGGTCATGGTAATGAATTTTTTAGTAAGTTGAAAAAAAAAAAAAAAACTCGTTGTTGGCGGATATGTGATTAAATGAATAGAAGAACCGAAAAAGACAACGTTTTGCATGGTTAAATGAATAGAGGATTCACTAACTTTTTTATTGATTAATCATAAAATACTTACCTACCTACCTCATGCTCACATATATATATATATATATATATATATATATATATATATATGGGAGACGAATGATTATATCTGTGTAGCCTAGGTTCATCTCCACGCAATTTGTATATGCACAATAGGGTACTACTTTTGTTAGCTGTGTTATTTATGGGTTATTATTCCAATTCCTCTTAGATTTGAGCTCAAAAATTCAACAAGTGTTATTCTGGTAGTTAAGTCTTTGTTATATTTTTATAAAAATAAAAATATAAGTTTATTTTTAAAAAATATATTTATTAGGAGGGATAATTATGAACCTCAAGTAAAATTAGCCTTATTTTTTAAAAAGCTATGAGGATATCGAGAAAAAAAACCATGCCCAGAGAAAATTAGTGAATTATTTCCTGTTATATCTTAAATTTGATTCTGAGATTGTAATCGTAGCTACAGTTATAATCTCATTTGAGATCTGTTCTGATTTACTAATTACCGGAATAGCTCAAGTTATGAATATTTAAAAAAAAACTAAAATAAAGTTGCATTGATAAAAAAAATAAAAATGGTTCAGCGTCGACAAGTCACTGACTTAACATGCCGACATGGGATTTACAGCATGGAAAGTCAATTTTCTTCATCTATTCCGAGAACCCAGGGATGAGTTTGAAATGATGATTCAGATTTTCAATTTTCAATGCTCGGCTGGACTGGAGTTCTTCGAAATTAATACGAGGAAACGAATTTGTTAGTAATAGTGAAAAATCAAGTAATCGGGAGCAATCTAGGTATTTATGGCATGGATAAAGAGGTAAATCCCCATTAGGAAAGGAGTGATTAGGGGGCTTCCCTTTGACAATTGAGCACGAAATGTCTCCTGTTGTTGATTGAATTTGAATCAGTCCAAATGGAACATGTTTTCGGCGACAATCGTGGTGATTGTCAAATAGATGTCATGTGATTGTGATTATCATTTGGTAAGATATTTTGCTCCCTTTCAGTGTTTTTTTATATGTTGATTGATATTATGTTAATAATTATTTTTAAAATATTTTTTATTTTAAAAAATAATGTAAAAATATTAAAAAATCAAATCTGTAAATTTTTTTAAAAGTGATTTTACATTCAAAAATAAAAAATCACAAGTCTATTTATGATGATTGTGATAAAGGTTATGATTCAAAGTATTTTTTATTTAAAAATATATTAAGATAATATTTTTTGATATCAACGTTGAGGTTTCATACCGTGATTCCAAACATTATACAATAAACAGTAAAATCTTACTAAATTGCGGTAGAGTTCCAACATAGGACCTCTTGCAATGTTCGAAGCCAACCTAATGAAAGAAAAAAAGACTTAATTTTATTGACCCGATATCTCTTATTAAATTACTGGAGCATTCCCCATATCTTGCCTTGCCTTGAAGAGAACTTCAAGAAAACCCTTCCTTCTCTCCCTTTTCAAAAGAAAATGAGAATTATGATAAAATCGATGAAACTAAAGAGATTTATTTATTTATTTTTTCTTTCTGGGTAGTGATCTAAAATTGGCAAGTATAATAACTTTCTTTCATTTCCTTGTTTTTCTACAAATAATATAAATAAATCCATTTCCAAATATATTATAAAGATTAAATGATTCGATTTTTTTTTTGAAAATTTAGCAATTAATCAATAGCCATGATTTTGTTTTGCTGTCCCCAAAGGGATATAAATAGCCATGATTTTGATGTTAAAATGTGTTAACAATATTTGTATAATTTTTTTTAATAAAAAAACTTTTAATCCGATGATTTTTTATTCGAGCCCTTACAAATGCAATAATTTTTCTTGAAAGAGATCTCAGTCTTGACATATAGCAGAATATATACCTCGGAGAACAAAAAAAATGTACGCATATAAAAAAACATCATTTGCCTTCGAAGGAAAATTTAATAATAATAATTATTTGTTCCTACAAGAACATGACAAATTCCAGACCAACACTCGTGTGCAAGAAAATCTTAGCAAATTCTTACTTCGGACAGAAGATTATCTACGATGGCAGACAAGAAGACACCTGCTATCATCTTGTCTTTTATGTATTCACCAAAAAAAACTCCTACAGATAAATTATAGGCTACGTTTTCTTCCTTTCCCCCTCCCTTCCCTCTCCCTCTCTTTCTTCGCTCTTTCTGGAAGGAAATGAGAAGATCCCATCATTTTATCCTCATTTTCTCTGCTTTCATTTTTGTTGTTGGCCTATGAAAAGCTGATCAATCAATAATCAGCCACCTCCAGCCTCAACCTCTTGAGTCTTTTAATCTCAGTTTAATCCAGGTAATTAATCTGTATATCCCACTATTTAATCCTCCATACGATCACTATTGCGCGAAACAATCTCCATTTCTTTCAAATGTTGTAAAATTAAATTCCTCTATTTTTTGTTTGGTTTTAAAGAATGCAGGGAGCTGTTATTACACAGTGATTATTACAACAAGCTGTTCCTCTCCAAGATATACTCGTGATCATATTAGTATTGCTTTCGGTTATGCTTATGGCAATCAGGTTTGGTCTTCAACTGATTTTTTGGTTTATAATGTGGATATTTTTCTTAAAAAAAATTTCCTGGATTTTAAGACAAACCCTTTATTGTTGATTAATTCTTAATTCTATATATGTTTGTTTAATGTAGTAGCATGTTGCCTGTAATAATCAACAATACTGGTTTTTGTTATTAAAAGACATTTTTTGGGTTATTTATATTCTAAAGCCTAGAATTTGTGCTCAAGTTGACCATTCGATAAAGAATGTATATGGTACTGAGTTGTCAATGGCTGAGCCTTGGAATTATAATGGCTTGGGGAACTGATTTCTAGTATTTAAGAGGAATTTTCCTTGTTAAGACTGCTATTAGCTGAATGGTTTGTTGAAAAATTAAGAAAGTTAGTAGTAGGATTGAGAATGAGTTGTCAGAGTACTGTGTTCATGCACTACATCCTGTTTATGGATCACGTTCAAGTATATGTACACATTAAAACTACTGCCTAACAATGAGTTTGGCTGAGAGGAAAGGAAAGGGAAGTGAGGGTGCCTTTGAAGGTATGGAATGAGGAGGTGAATATTGGATATGTGTATGCGAGGGCAGAGGAGATTGAGAAGGAAGGTTTAATTACAATTGGAGGGTGTTCAGGATAAAAAAAGGGGGAGAATTGAGGCATGATTGTGTTTGTTCATATTGCTAATACTGGAAAATTAAGACAAAATTGCATTCAGTTAATTATCTTCCTCTTTAACGATCCAATTTGGGTTTTCGGAAATCCTTTTCGATGTAGGTGGAATAGAGTTATTAAGGGTCATTCTTATTTTTCTTTCTTTCCCCTTGAAACTCTCTTATTTGTGGCGCAAGTGGTGTGTTTCATCTTGTTTTACCTGGTGTGTGTTGAACTTTTGACATATTTTTGGTGAAAAACTGTTGCTCATAGCAAGAAGTTCATGAATAGTTCCAAGTCATTTCAGATTTCTGGACCATGTGCTTATCAGATATGTTATGTCTATGTCTACAGAAGCGGACCAGATGATTGGAAGCCTGACACCGTGAAGATTTCTGGTTATTATTCGAGGACTGTTACTTTTACCTACAATACCTACATCCCCAGAGATGTTTGGTACGGATTTAATTTGTGCCACAATGCCTCTTCTGCACTTCAGCGAGGAATTCCGCAATGGTTTTTGTACATGATCCTTGCGGTTCTTGCTAGTTTTATATTGCAAGTCTAAACGAATACGAAGCATCACATTGTAGGTTGCTGGGACAATTGCTAGCAACTTATCGGTTCTTGCTAGTTTTTTTTTATTGCAAGCCCAAACAAATAACAAGCAGCATATTAGTGGCTGCTGGGACAATTGCTAGTAAATTATCGTCAGTGGCATGTGCAGAAGACTAGGGAAAAATATTAGTACTGGAAATGTGGCGAACCATTTCCATATTTCTAATATGGTGTGACGTTGTAACTAGCTACTATCGTTCTGAGAGGATTCAAGGAGCAAAGAACAATAGCCTGTGTAGTTTGGACTGGTGAAAACTCAAGGAGAGAGAAAGATAGGGGTTCAGAAAGTTCTGAAAGGTGTTGGTTATTTTATTTCTTACTTGATTGATGAATGCTCAATACGCCTTGGTTATATGTATAGACTCATATATATCCCAGCTTAAGAGCCTGTTTGGTTCTGCGGTTGAACCTGTGTTTGACTAAATTTTAATTTTTTTTTTGCTAAAATTGAGTGCGGTTTGTACCTTTTGGATCGTTTTGATGTGCTAATGTCAAAAATAATTTTTAAAAAATAAAAAAACATCATTTGCATGTATTTCGGCACGAAACACTATTTGAAAAGCAACCACTACTACACTGCCTAACACGCTCTAACAATGATTCTACCTGCTGCAAAATAGCTAATAAGGATGATGCTAATTACCAGAAAAAAACAATCTAATCTATGGTTATGGTAAAATGTGTTTTGGGTTATAGTAGAATTATTTTTGTTCCTTTGGTTAAAAAAATTAAGCTTCTTAAGTGGGGGTGTTGATGTTTTTTTTTACGCAGCAAAAATATTTTGAATTTTTGACCGAGAGTTTTCTTGAATTTGCATAAACTTTTTAACAATAAAAATATATATTTACCCCCAGAGAAAAAAAAATATTGTGCTGCTAGACAAGAGTATTTTAGAGTTTTTAATTTTTATTGTATAGTACAATTACATCTTTAACCTTGAAAGAAACAAAACATAATCTTATTATTTAAGAGTATTTTTGTATTTTTATATGAGTATATTTATGTAGTTACTGAGGAGCATGTTGGTATTTTTTTTTCCTGAATTTTTCGATGTTTAAAACTGTTGAAGCGTGCTCGACACGTCCTAGCGCGCGGATGAAGTCCACGCCGTTTAGACGGTGTGTGTGACGCCACCCAGTGAATGTAACTGACTTTTTGCCGTATTCATATGCATCATCGTGTTCTCTTCTATTTTCATTGGTGTGTAATAACTTACGATGGTTGGATTGTCACTAGCGATCGTTTGAATTTTTCTTTTCTTTTCTCTTTTTTGACAGATAATGTATACCATTATCCTCTTTATTGCTTACTTTTCAATTTTTGTCGTCATTTGATTAATTTTTTATTTTGTTTTTTTTTCATTTATAAATTTTTTTATTTTTTTTAATTTAATTATTTAATTGCAATTTCTTCTATGTTTGGTTTTTCATTTCAATTTTTATTTTTAAAATTTTTTTATTTTATCTCGTTGAATTTTTTTTTTCAATGTTATTATTTAGTTAATTTTTTAATTTTTAATTTTTTAGTTTGAAACATATTTTTTTAATTTTTTTCTCTTTTATTAAAAATATTTTATAATTCAATTAAATCATCAAACCCTATAATTAAAAAAATTTATCGCTTTTTCTCACTCATTTTTTACTACGGATTCGACCGACACAGAGTTGAGGACTATACTGCCACCTCGAAACTTGGGTTCTTGACAGGTCAAATCTTCCTAGGGAAATTCGAACCTGGGAGTCCCTTGTCGGCCTCCCGGGAGCCCTGCCAGCCCACCCAAAGGTGGATTGGTCAGACCGGTTTAGCTCTTCGCCACTTATTTAAGGTTCTGCCAAAGGGGAATTTTGGCATTGCAGTACCTTTTAATACATCACTGTGCGATTCCAAGTAAATACTGTGTTTGTTATAACTGGATTTTTGAGTTCTTTCTTCGGAATAGGTTTTTTTTGATGTGGTCAAAGGTTTTTTTTAGACTTATCTTTATCCTCCTGCGAGTCCATTAACAAGTCTGCTAGACTTTTTACTTCCTACATGATGCACTTACAGTAAATCTAAGTCTGCTAGTCCATTTCTAAGTCTCGTGGGCTCATAGGACTTAAGGGTCAGATTGATTGATTGATAAATGGCTTGTATTTTACGGGAGAGCTAGTTAGTTCGAAACAGTCGATGTTTAGGGCTGTCTCAAAAACATCAGAAGATATTCCTTACAAGTTATAAATATGTAATAAAAATACGAGTGCGTATGCTTACTAGTTTCTGGCTTGTTTCAAAGAATCTAGACGTAGAGATCAAGATAAGAGAAGAGCTGACTGCAACTCTACCCCAAGTTTTATCGAATTTGTTTTACTAAAAATAAAATCCTTTTCTATTGAATTTATGTTTTTGTTTTTGTTAATTTGATAATTTCAATTCAGTGCATTTTTCCCCCTTACTTTTTAATGGATATTGGGATATTATATAAGGATGAAATTGAAATTTACACACTTTTTGTTACTATTCCTTATGAAAATGAACAGAGGGGGAATTGGAATAGAAATTGAAGATATTGGGGCTGATTGAAATAAAAATAAAAGATGTGAGAGTTGATTGAAACAAATCAAAAGTTCTATGTTAATCAAAGACAACACAGCAACACATAAATCTCAAAGTTTTATTTAATTTTAAATAAAAGAAGGCATTCCTAATTAGCCCCATAAGCTACGGTCCTTCCCATTTTGATTTTGTGATTCATTTATATGGATTTAGGTTCGGTTTTTATTTGCACGAGTTTGATATTAAGAGTAAGGTAATTTTTAAAAATATTTTTTATTTAAAAATATATTAAAATATTATATTTTATATCAGTACATTAAAATTATTAAAAAATATCAATTTAATAATTTTTTTAAAACAAATATATTTTTAAATAGTACTTAAAACAGTAACCAAAGCAATGAAAAATCAAACCAAAGTAAATTACATATGGTTTAGTTTTCCACTTTTGACTCAATTCTCACTTTTTCAAGGCAGCGGGGGACGCTTTCCAAGCTAGTTAATCAAAAGCGAGTATATATCCACTAGGCGGTGATATTTCTGAAAGTGGATGCGCAGCTCTAATCCAGTATCTGACAGGCCAGCTTTTTTCTTCATCTCGTTTGCCTATAGTCTAAAACCTTGCCGTGAGGGAGTTTTTCTACAGTGAGAATAAAAAAGGTTTTTGGGCAAGGCTAGAAAGGAACTCACCCTTTGACACCAAGAGATAAGAGCTGATTATTTAAACCCATCTCCTCCATCTTTGTGGTTGTTGCCTGTGCTTGGAGTCAGAGAGACATGCAGTGAGAGCCCGAAGAACAATAATTACTCTTTCAAAATTCAAGATAAAGTGACTCCTATAACACTTATTAATCCATTCAATTAGGGATCTTTATGTTGCCCAAGGATCGATCAGGCCATGGATGAGTGGAATTTACTAATCCATTCAATTTTATGGTTGTTGGTTTGTCAGGATCTATTATGAGAAGAAGACTCAATGATGTATACTTTTGCAGACTTGTAAGTTTTTGTATCTGTTTCCAAACATTTTGATGCTTGAGAATATAGGTGTGATTATTGCAGCCGCGTCTACGTTCGGGAACGAGCACTGATCATAATTATGTGGGATAATAGCTCCTAATGGCTGGTAGTTACCCCATAAAGAGTGAAAAATGATCTATGCACTGCCAGGAACATATATAGAAGGGCCAAATATGAATAAAAAAATATGGATAAAATATGAAGGAGAAAATAATTGAAGGGTCAGGTATGAAATTCAAGATGAAGAGAGGAAACAAAAAAGAAGAAGATTATTGACTCCTCATAATGGAGGGTTCGCCAAGATAATCTCAACATCGCTATGAAATACGGTATTTGATGACAAGACGACCACCCATGTGTTGCTACAATGATATAAAGAGCGTCCACACGTTTGATATTATTTTTAATAATTTTTTTATTTTACAAATTACCAAATGTATCCGAATATTACAAAAAAATCATGAAAAAAATGAAAAAAACCCTAGTTTTTTTATTTCAAGAGTAAATTAATTATTTTACTGTAAAAAAATAAAATGATCACAGAACCCTTCATTGCAAGTTTAGTTTTTCTTTGAAGGTTATTAGCATCATTATATCGTTGTACAAAGTATTGAAATCCCAAAAAAACCCATGTAAGTAAACTACATATTTTCTTGCTTTCAAGGGTAAGAATGTTATTTGCTTTCACCTAAAGTTCCACCGCTAGTACTGAATATGGTATCTATTGCTTTAAAAGACATGGCATTTTCCCTTCATACTACCGGTAAAATTCACAGACTAACGGTTCGACAAGATGCCAACCGTCATTCTTTACCAGTCTAGTCTGGCTTAGGATACACGCAGAATTTTCGGAAGAACCTAGAAGTTAGAAGCTCTCTCTTTCGCTTCATTTACAGTGTACTGACGAATTAATTAACTTGATTCTTCACCGAGCTGGACCTATGGCTTAAGTTTTTGGCTTTATGGATGGAACTCATGCATAGGCTAGATGCTTTATTGCAAGAGTTTTTCACTTCAAAATTGAGTAAAATATCAATGATCATTAATTCTGCTAACTATATGCAAATTAAACTAAAGGTAGAGAAAATCAAAATTACATCAAATGATGGAATCAATAATTTTGAGCAATTGAAAATTGTAATTTATATCTATCAATTGAATTATAATCCAAAATATATAAACTATCTTGTTTTGTTTTCTCAACAGGATCAGTTTATGGCCCCGACTAGGCATGGTGTCATTTAGGAAGCGACAGAAAATGATGCTATATATATATATATTCAGGTAGGAGTATTGCTTTTTGAACTTTTATCAAGTTAGACTGGTAGACTTTGGTAGGTGATGCGTTTCAAAGGAGGCTCGAGATCTTTATGGCGGGAAACTTGAGCAGGAAAATCTCCATGGTTTTGTATTTTTGTACAGGCGAACAGGAGGAGGAAAATTGGCCCTTCTGGCCATGCGAATCAAAGTGGGAAAATTACGTAGAGATGTCAATTTCTAGGGTGTGATTGGATAAAAAAAGTCACCCTTGTTGTTGTTGACTTGCAAGTGAAGGCAGGGCTAGCCAAAACCTGTGCCTGAAGCTCATTGCCTGGCCGGCTGGACTAGCTAGAAAGTATAAGTGTTTTGAGATTGTTGTGCCAGATATTTTTTTAAAAAAAGTTTTTTTTATTAAAATATCTATTTTTATATTTTTTTTAACCATGTGTCAAATCCTAATACCACGTAGCAATGTGAAGGGTATATGTGCTTGACTTAATGCCACGTTTGGATAAGATTAATTTGTGATTTATATGCACGCATGTTCAAATCACTGAGAATAAGCCTTCAAGAGAATATTGGAGCAACACTTTCTGTGAAAAATCTAAGCAGTCATCTTTACCAAACATTTCCCAATTAAATTCATACACTAATTTTTTTTCTCAATGAGATCCCCAAGGTATCGGGCATTCATTCCTCAATAAAAATCCTTCCATGCATGTTTATCAACGTTCATATATGTTTTTTGAAGCAATAATTGAAGAGATTTTTATATTTTTCGTTGTAAAATTGTGAAAGGACCAATTCAAAAATATTTAATATGCTAGGGTGAAGAGTATATATTATTTCGAGACTAGATTGAAAATCAAGTGATACATTAAGGACTACGTAAATATACTTTCATATAAAAATAAAAATAAAAATTCTATTTAGCTAGATGTTAATTAATTAAATAATTGTGTGTCTGCGTTGTGAAGCATACTGTGGTCATAAAGCGGTTTAACCAACTAGTCAACGTGAAAAATTCTAAAATCATGGTAGCTATGTTGAAAAAGACCCTAGATAAAACAGGGAATTATTATTATTATTATTCCTCATTTTTTTTTATTTAAAAGAAGAAGAAGAAAAACGAAGAAGAGGAACTGTAGCTAGAGGCCTCGAGCTGATGGTCCAGCCATGTTTCTTGAAGCTTTAGGTATACGGGAGGTTATGCAAACATTTGGGAAATTCAAGCTATTGTTTTTTTTTCTTTTTCTTTTTCTCTACTATAGAGCTTAAGTTCCAGTTCGACATAGAGAGGTTTTAAGTTCTTTCTGTTTTGATTTTTAGATTTAAAAAAAAATCTTTTAAAAATATAATTATTGAAATTTTAAAAAACTGATTGCATCATTTTATTTATACCAAAAAATTAATAATAAAATTTTAAAGACAAATAATTGATTTTTAACAACACCATATTGCTAACTTTCTTTGGTTCTAAGCTTCTTCAATAAGTAATGGAAAAAAGAAATCATATATAATTTTCAGGACTCATAGCCTTGAAGAAAAACATGAGATGTACGTACTTCTCTATTTTCATCACTTTTATGGAAAGGAATGACACTACTCCAAGATTGACATATTCTTATGGCTATTACTTCAAGATAGAGTGTGCACTAGAGATTTCCTTCTAAAGAGAATTTTAATTACACTGGAACAAGCATCTTGTTCTTTCTGTGGCAATGACATTGAAACTGTATCTCATGTTTTTCTTAATTGATCGCTATGAATCCTGAAAATTACAGCAATGCTTTATAAATTAGATTGGTTTGCTATAGTAGATCAGTTTTTTTTTTTTATATCGCTTGTATTTTTCTTTGACTATTCATTTTATAGCCTTCTCAATATACTCTCAATGATCATCAAAAAAAAAAAACTGGATTGGTACCCCTTGGTAATTGCCAAACACTGTTGATAAAGTCATTCTACAGTGGGATGTTCTGGTTCAAGGCAGATATCAGTAGAGGGCAATCACTTTACTATCCTATGGAATAATGTGGGGAATTCGGAATTCCAGAAACAAACACATTTTTGAAGATAAAGAGCTAGATTGGAATTCTATCTTTGATCTCATTCTTCATAGGCTAGCACTTTGGCTAAGAACTATGGACTCTAATATTCTCACCTGCAATGATCCCATGATCTGGTAAGAGGCCCCGAAGGCATTCTACACTTTGGTCTAATTAATGTTGGTTTGTGTATAGTTTTTGCTCTTGTTTTCCTGCCTTTTATTTTGCTATCTTTCTTTCTCCCTTGTTCAGAACTTCTTTTCTCTACCACCTAGATTGCCATTAACGTATTAGTAATATGATTCTCTTTTGATAAAATCTTGGATACTATAAAAAAGAAAAGAGAAAAAGAAAGGAGGAGGTAGGGGGGCAAAAAAAAGTAAGAAAGACGATCATATCAGAATGGGCTAGAAAGCTTTGCAGAAAGTTCCATCCATATGTCAAAACTTTGTTTCGCTCATTCATGGCCTGCCTTGACCAGGCTTTAGCTAACTAAGAATGAATATATATAAAACAATTAATTAATTGCCACAAGTTCAACTAAATTATAACTAGGTTGAAGTCTTGACCAAAATCCTTGGAGGTTTATTACTTGACAATTTCTTTTTGTGAAAAAAGAGAGTCTCTGTTTGCTTTAGAAATTTATATTTACAAGTATTTCTTTTTAAATTTTATTATAAAGGGAGGATTCAAAACCAAAACTTTTCACTGCAGCATGCCTGTGGGAACCTGACAGTCCATGCATGTTCAACATTATTCATGTGCAAGAGAATATTGAGTATCTTTCTATGATCTACAAGCTAAAAATATGTCCATGTTGCAATGTTAATTTGTCACTTATGCAACTACCATTCCACCCATAAAAACCCTATAATCTCCTTATAAATACCAGGTTAGGGTTTTCTGTGTAACCTCCATTAACCACCATCGATCTGTCTTCTTGTCTTTCTTGGTTTAGAGGGGAAAAAAAATGACAGCCCATTACTCTCTTCTGCTTTGTTTTGCCTTCATTTTTGTTGTTCTATCAAAAGCTGATCATCCAAGCAATCGGGTTCAACCTCATGCTCTTGATCAGTCTTTCAGTCCCGGTTTAATCCAGCAGGCACATACTCACTAATTCATTATTTTCCTGTATTTATTTATAATATCTTTATTAAATTTATTTCCATGTATCTTGTAAAGTAAAGTTTCTTTTTTCTTTTTCCTAAAGACTGTAGGGAACTGTGCTTACACTGTGATCATTTCAACAAGCTGTTTATCACCCAAATATACAACTGATCAGATCAGTGTTGTTTTTGGTGATGCTTTTGGCAATCAGGTTTGGCTTTAAACTGATCTTTATTAAGTCATTTTTTATTTATTTTATGTTTGTTTTCAAGAAAATGTTTTTAATGATAAGATTCATATGTTTTGTGTAATTGGAGAAAACTAATGATCAAAGATTCCTGTGAGGAGAAACTTCTCTTCGCCTCTTAAGGGAGGAAGATTTAAAAAAAAAGAATTAAAAAGCACATCTAAAGTTTTGTTTAGGTTTATTTCAGGTGCGCGCATATATATATATATATATATATATATATATATATATTGTAACAATTCATGATGCATGGTAAGTAATTTATCATAATTCCGACAACCTAAGAACATATTTAATTACTTTTCAAATATCCAATCACAACAAAATGTTTACAAGCTGATTAACTATGATACAAGTAAACATAAAACAAAAATATTATTATTGAGAAAATATTAGTAACCTGTTCTTTCAGAAAAATATAATTTCATTTTCTCAAAAGAAATAATTCAATAATTGCTAATCATCAGTTGTATAATAATGATCTATATATATAAGTTGCTACGAAAAAGCATACTGAGATAGAATTAAGTGGTTGGTTTAAATAACTTGTAGCGTGGGTGCAGGTCAAGTTTTTGCAAGCATATATGTATATTGTTCTTTACTAATTTCTTTTACTTTCTTTGATGTGTTGATCATCAGGTTTTTGATCCAAAGCTGATCAACCCATTTACAGCCTCGTTCGAACAATGTTCGACAAATACATTTCAGGTAACTGGATCATGTTCACTTCAGATATGTTATATCTATTTCTACAGAAATGGAACAAATGGCTGGATTCCACAGAGTGTGAAGATTTACGGTTCATTTTCAAGTCCTGCCTTATTTTTCTTCAATTCAACTGATGTTCCTGAGGGTCAATGGTATGGAACTGACAAGTGCCAGCATTTTCCCACTGCCCCTCCTCCTCCCTCTCCTCCCTCTCCTACCTCTTCTGCTCCTGGGCAACAAATTCCTGGTTGGCTTGTGTACTTGATTCTGGGGATTATTGCTACTTCCACATTTTCATTCTATTAACAAGGTTACAAAGTCAGGCAGAAGTACACCTGAGTCTGCTCCTAGCTAGTATATTGCTGCTATTTGCTAATTCCGGACTCCAGAAGACCAAACTGCCATAGTGTATTGGTACTTGAAATAATACATGTAGGGGGAGCCAGTTTTCTTGTGTGCGATGTTTTTTTTTAATTTGAATCATGTGTAATGTTGTAACTAGTTAATTAACTCTTGTACTGTCATGAACGAATTTGTGATGATTTAATAGAAATTAGCAGTGTGATGTTGTAAGAGAAATGCTTGGGATACTTATAATTGATGAGTGGTGATTTGCCTAGACTTTGTTATTAAATTATGGGGCAGCTTGTTCTCGGTGAATTATGATAAATTTTGCTTTTTATAATTTCTAAGATTTTCCATCCAATGAAATGTCAAATCACTTAATGAGAGATATTTAATGAATTATTTAAATATGCCTAAGGATTACTCGATGTTTAATTATTAGTTAATTAATTAACTCTTTGATTTTGTACTAGCAGATAAGGTATTAAGACTTTATTTGGTAATGTATTTATATTGTGTTTGAGAGTATTTATCCAAGCATGTTTAGGCACATAATATTTTTTAAAACATTTTAATACCAATATCTAAAATTATTAAAAATATTTAGAAACAAAATTGATATTTTTTAGATAATATTAATTATTGTCTTTAAGACGGAGATATATAATGATAGAAAAACTTGTATGATTAAAAATATATATAAAAAAATATGATTATGTGAAAGTTTTGAAGCGAATATTTATATTTTTAAAATAAAAGGTATTATGAGATATGTTTCTTTTATTTTTAATATAGTTATCTTTTTCATCTTAATGAGTAATCAAATGCTATAAATTGTCTCTTTCTCGAATGGAATTCCCAACACTTTTTTTATAGTAAAAGAAGCCGTTTTGATTTTTAAGAAAAGAAGTTGTAATTTTAATGCATTTCTTATTTTTTCATGAAAAACTCATTTTTATTTTTAAAAAATAAGCACATTTTTTTAAAATTTTTATTGAAAAATTAAAAACATAAAAAAGAAAAAGAAAACGAAAAATAGTTTTTCATTACCGAACACACCTATAGATGAAGATTATATTTTGTCTTAGAGATATGTTAGCAGGATGACAAATCAAACCATAAATTGTATTTGGACTTTAAAGTGAAAATTGGTACAAGTAATTGCAACTTTTCAGACCGCAACACTTTTCTAAGAGGCAGTTTTAAATTTGTTATCAGTAGAATTTATTTATTCTTTTAAAAATAATTTTTAAAAATTAAAAAATATTTTTTCAATATTATTTTTAAATAAACATTTAAAAAACAAACACAATAATACTATCAAACAACCTTAAAATTTAAAACAGTACATGAATTCATCACATAAATTAAAAGATGACAAATTAACCAACAACCATAGAGAATTGGATGGATTAGCAAATTCCACTCATCAGGGCATGATGGGAATAAATGTAATGGGCATCATTTTATCTTGAATTTTGCAAGTGTTATTGTTGTTTTTCGAGTTCCTAGCTACTGCTCTCTCCGACTCCAGGCACTGGGATTTTCTCTCGAGAGAACTTACCACCAACTCGGCGGCCCCATAAATGTAGAGGATGGTTTAAAAAAAAAAAAAAAAAAAGTAAGCCTCCAACAACCACCAGAATCTTAAAAGGAGAAAGGGTGAAAGAAAATCATTTACTAGTATTTAATAATTTCATAAAAGGCAGCCCCCGCTGATCTCAATGTGTGGGTGAAATTTCTTGATGTATTTTATTTGAGTGAGATTACAAGGGACCAGGAGTATTTTATCATATTAAAAGAGGTATAATTGAGAGTATAATTATAGTTGTTTTTTAAAATATTTTTTATATTAAAATATATTAAAATAATTTGTTTTTTAAAAAAAAATTATTTTTAAGAGTAACGCATCTAAACGATCTAAAATATAAAAAGAATTAATTTTTAATTTAAAAATTTAAACTTTTTAAAAATATTTCCAAACACTACCTTTCTTGATTATATTTGACAATTAAGTGATCGCTATTTTTTTTTTTAATGAAGCAGAGAAAAATCTTTACATAAAAATGAAGCTCTTCAAGTGCTCAGATGGTGTCCCTAGGCTAGGAAGGCCTAGATGTTAGGCTTGATTGGTGGTGAAAGTTTACCTGAATACAAGTATCTCGTAGAACAAGAGACTCCAATACTTTAATTTGGTAAGTATATAAGAAAAAATAAATGTAGAATGAATTGTTGATCAGAGAATATGTTGAGTATGAGAACTTCCGGGTTGTATACTCTATACTTTAATGCCTTGATATGTCAAGTCATTTAGGCTCGTATGCTTAGTTTAACTTATTTTTTTATAAAAAAAAATTAAAATTTAAATATTAGAATTTTTTTTATTTTTTCAAGTTTAGATATCGATAAAAAAATATTTTTATTACTCAATATGTAAACATATATAAATATTCTAATTGATAATACAAAAAGAAATAATACAACTCGATTGGGCCACGATTGAACATGAAGGTATATAGCCGTGGACTTTGCTTTCTAGGTTAACTAAGGCCATGTTTGTTTTCTGAAATTTATTTTTCGGGAAACCACTTTTCAAACTTTCATGTGTTTGTTTGCCATTAGGAAAGTTGGTCAACGGAAAACACTTTCCGGTCAACGGAAACACTTTTCGGTCAACGGAAAACACTTTCCAGTCAAAGAAAAATTTGTTTTGATTTCTAGGAAAGTGTTTTCCCTTTTAGCTGTGTTTGTTTTCCGGAAAGTGGTTTCCGGGAAACCACTTTCCAAACTTTCCTGTGTTTGTTTGCTATTGGAAAAATTGGCAACGGAAAACACTTTCCAGTCAAAGGAAAATTTGGCTTGGTTTTCAGGAAAGTGTTTTCCTGAAAAATTTGGGCGGAAAACACTTTCCGGAAGTTGTGAAAAATTTAGAAATGTCATTATTTGCTGATTATATCAAATTTGATCATCAAACTTTTGATTGCTATATATAATTTGTTTTGAATATTTATTTTTCAATTTCATCTCTTAAAATTTAATTTTTATATTAATTTTGGTCCTTACTTTTATAATTGCTATTTGCTTTTTTCTTATCATTTTTTTATTGAAATTTTTTATCTATCAAATTTGGTCCTCATTCTTTTGATTTTTACTTATTTTATTTGAAATAATTTATGAAATGTTAATTATTATTATTTTAATTTCTTCACCTTTCATTTTTTTTTAATTTTTTAGATTTGATCTCTATTATTTTGATTATTATTTATTTTACTTGAGATAATTTATGAAATTATATTTTTTTTCAATTTCATTCTCATTCAACTTTTTAATTTGTAAGATTTGTTCCTCATTATTTTAATAAACTTGAAAAAATAAAACATTAATAAGTTATTTTCCAGCTCATTTTCCATAACATAACCAAACACTGGAAAGTGTTTTCCAACTTATTTTCCATTACACTACCAAACATCGGAAAATACTTTCCCCGGAATTCACTTTCCAAAAGGAAACTACTTTCCTGCAAACAAACGGGGCCTAAGTAATCTATTAACTTAGAATAAGTTGGCAAAAATTATTGTTTTTTTATTTTTAATACCAATACATTAAAATAATTATAAAAGATATTAATCTAATATCTTTTAAAACCAAACATGCACTCAAACACAATTTTAAATACAAAAATAAACAACATAAGATCATATGTCAGCCATCTTTTAAAGGCTACGAGGCCTGAACTCACTCAATCCTACCTATCTCTCAAATGTTATTTTGAGTCTCGAGTGACGGTTTTAAAGAGTTAAATATCCTTACTACTAGAAAACACCCTAGCCCAATAAGCCCAATAAGGTAATAATAACTTTTGAGCAAATCTAATTAGCAAATGCTTTGAATTTTTATATAAAAAAAAGTTAATTTTATTCTTTAATTCCAAGTTTCAATTGAGACTAGCATAAGAAAAAAATTGTCACACAAAATAAAGAAATTCACAAAAATAAGGCAGGCTGAATTTTTTTTTTTTAAAAAAACAGAATTTTCAATTGGGCTTGAGCTAAAACCTTGATGGATACTCATGAATTTTAGCATTATTCTTTTTAATCAAACACTATATATACTTTTTTTATTTCAAAAACTATAGATTTTTTTCAGTACAATTCGTAGTGGACCTTTTCTAGCCTTTGTGCCTCAATTGAGCCCTATCCCATCCACTCATATTTTTATACAAGAAATTCAAGCCCATCACTATAACAGTACTAACACGTTTCTAATCCAACGGCAAAAAACCTAATTAATTAGGGCTTGACCATCCAACGGCCTAAAATATCTCCACTCCACCTCCATAAAACCACAAACCCTAACGATTCCTTCCTCCTCTTTCTCTCCTGCTTCTGCACCTCCACTTCCACATTCTTCCATAGCAGGAGAAAACAAGAAAACCCCACAAACCCTAAAGCCCCCTTCTAGAGGAAGAGAAAGGAAGACATGCCTTCTTTATCTCTTACTAGCAACAACAGCTCCGTGGATCCCAAGAAAGAAAAGAAGATGAAGAAGAAAATAGTTCTTGAGACCCAAGAAACTGATCCTTTGATGGTTTCTAGCAAGAAAGAGAAGAAGAAAGAGAAGAGAAAAGCTGTAGAATTTGATGATGATGATGAGGAGAGGAGTGAAACCAGCTCAGAGCTTGGTGAGCCTGTGAATTTGAAGAAGAAAAGCAAGAAAGCTAAGGTTGTTGAAGAGGAGGAAGATGGAGAGGAGGTTAAAGCTGAGGATCCTAATGCAGTTACCAGGTTTAGGATATCTGAACCGTTGAGGGAAGCGTTGAAGAAGAGAGGGATTGAGGCTTTGTTTCCTATTCAAGCTAGGACTTTTGAGGATATTCTTAATGGGTGTGATTTGGTTGGCCGAGCAAGGACCGGGCAGGTTTGGTTTTCTGTGTTTGTTTATGAATGAATTTGTTGGAAAATTTGATTTCTTCTTTTGTCTGTGCTTAATGAGATGTTATGTTGCAATTACTTACAAATTGTGAAGCCTGATTTTGTGTGTTACACAGTTAAAACAGCTAGTTATGTTATGATTATGCAGAGTTAGTCAAGTATGATTGCAAATTGCATTTCATGGAATTAGTGGTTGATCATGGGCGAATTTGTAAAAAGAAAATTTATCAAATTTTGTATAATTAAGGGTTCGTGCGTTCAAAGTGAGCACAAACTGGTAAATAAGTTTTTGGGGCTGTGTCTCAATGATTTGTAGTGGTTATTGTAGCTAAAGATTGAGTTTTGTAATAAAATTTTAAAAGTTTATGCACTTGAGAGCTTGTGTCCTATAATTATGGAAGGACACGTTTAACATGATATCTGGGGTTTTTAATGGCTCAGATGTTTTGTGAAGGTATTTGTATTATTTGTTGAATGGGGGAAATAGCTACATATGAAATGGTTTGAAAATGAGTGTTCGTTAGCCTAACTAGATATTTCTGGTGCATGTGATTTTGTGTTTCTTAAGCATAATTATGTGCTCCATGTCAATTAGGATATGCTTTTTGATAATTTAGAAACGGTCACTGACATGCTACAATTATGCAGGGTAAAACATTGGCTTTTGTTTTGCCAATTTTGGAGTCGCTAGTAAACGGGCCTGCAAAAGCATCAAGGAAGACAGGCTATGGAAGGCCACCAAGTGTTTTGGTTCTTTTACCTACCAGGGAACTGGCCACTCAGGTATAATACAACATGGAGGATACATCTATGGATGCTGACTTTTGACATGGCTCTTTTATATTCAGTCATGTGTGTACTTTTCAGGTGTTTGAAGATTTCAAAGTTTATGGTGGAGCAGTGGGCTTGAATTCTTGCTGTGTATATGGAGGAGCTTCATACCAGCCTCAAGAATTTGCCTTGAAGAGAGGGGTGGATATAGTTGTGGGAACACCTGGCCGCATAAAGGTGTCATTTTTTTCAGAATCTTATTTTGATGTTCTGATAGTGGTAGAATGGTACATGCATTTGAATATTCTTTGCTTTTAACATTTTTTTATTTCATTAAACTTGGCATAGGATCACATAGAGAAGGGCAACATTGACTTAAGCTTATTAAAGTTTCGGGTCCTTGATGAGTCTGATGAAATGCTGAGGATGGGTTTTGTTGAAGATGTTGAACTTATTCTAGGTATGTATCTGCGTGTTGGAGACTTGAAACATGTTATTTTGACGATAAGGATGCTTGGAATCATGACTTGAAGTTCAACTATTGATTCTGTAACCTCTATCATGTCAATGTCTTTATAATCCTGATTTCTAAGTCCTTGTTTCCAGGTGTTAGTAGATGTTGGCGGCTAAACATGTTTTGATGTTGCTAGTCAGATAACTCTGCCATTTCAAATTCCTAAAAACTTTTTATTGGAATGTATTAGATTACGTTATAGATGCTTGTCTCTGAACACATTCTGATTGTTGCTCGTCACCAAACTCTTCTGTTGTTGCTTAACTGATGCTAGATGTAAAGTTATTGTTTTATTTACTAGTGCATAGCATTTTGCAGGAAAGGTAGAGGATGTAAGAAAAGTTCAAACACTTCTATTCAGTGCCACCTTGCCAGATTGGGTGAAAAATGTACGCTCCTTACTTATGAATTAGTGATTTAAATTTGCTGTGTTATCCCTAATCTTTGCTTTACATTGCCAGATTTCTTCTAGGTTTCTCAAGCCAACTAAGAAAACTATTGATCTTGTTGGTAATGAGAAAATGAAAGCCAGCACCAATGTAAGGCATATTGTACTTCCCTGTTCTACTGCTGCCATGCCTCAGGTTATTCCTGATGTCATAAGTTGTTATGGCAGGTTAGTTTTTCCTTCAGCTTTTTGTTTATTAGTGATTTTTTTGGATATGTTTTTCACTTGCATGTTTTTTATTCAGCGGAGGCCGTACAATTATTTTCACAGAGAAAAGGGAATCCGCAAATGAACTTGCTGGATTATTGCCTGGAGCACGGGCTTTACATGGGGAAATACAGCAGTCTAAACGTGAGGTGAGCTTTTGCATACTCATGATTCCTTCTGTTGTTTTGATGTTTGTCTATGAGCAGAATGTCTCAATTGTTTTTGTTTTTGGGTTCCTTAATTGTTTCGGAAGTTCTCTGGGGCCATGTATTGTAAGTAAATTTTTTAGCTTGGGGATGGGCTCAAATATGATTTCAGAACTCAGAAGATGATATCCCATCTCTCTTATCCCCCCCTTTCAGTAGTTCCCTTGCTTTCTAAGATATTTGTGAAACTGTTGGCGTATAGTCTTGGCAGATGATATTTGGTGGCATACAGAAAGTCTTGTGAAAAGGAAGCAACCTAATATCCATATTTTTGCATTGACAGTCAAGAGGAAAACTTCATTTAACCTTGTGTGGAGACTGTGCATCTTAAAAAAGAAGACACCTACCTACTCTGTTAATCTCTTTCTTTCTTCTAATATATGATATCTGCAGGTGACCCTTTCTGGGTTCAGGTCTGGCAAATTCCTGACCTTGGTGGCTACAAATGTGGCTGCAAGAGGATTGGATATCAATGATGTGCAGTTAATCATCCAGGTGTGTGTCTGTTTCTGAGTTCTCATGTTTTCTGGTGCACGTTATGAAATTTAAAATTTTTATTTGTCAAATAACATTATTTTTGCTTTATAGTGTGAACCTCCAAATGATGTAGAAGCTTATATACATCGGTCTGGACGTACTGGACGAGCAGGTAAATATGCGTATTTATGACTACTATCTTTTGAATGTCTTTGATGTGGATGCTTAGAGTTGTCACTATTTTTATAGGCAATAGTGGTGTTGCTGTGATGCTCTATGATCCAAGAAGGTCAAATATATCTAAGATTCAAAGAGAATCAGGTGTCAAATTTGAGCATATAACTGCCCCCCGGGCTGAGGATATTGCCAAAGCAGCTGGCGTGGGAGCTGCAGAAACAATAACTCAGGTTTCTGACAGGTATACTTCTATGATGGTGTTCATGTACTTTAAACACTTTTAGCTTCAGATATTAACATGCAGCAAATATTGCAGTGTAATTCCAGCATTCAAATCTGCAGCAGAGAATCTGTTGAGTACCTCAGGTTTGTCAGCTGTAGAACTACTTGCAAAAGCACTTGCCAAGGCTACTGTAAGTTATGTTAGTTGATGCTTTTTTTTCAAATAGACTTCGATATTTTAACTCTTGACTTAGCACCTTGAACTGAAAACATGCAAATGCAGGGTTATACTGAGATCAAGAGTAGGTCACTGCTAACTTCCATGGACAACCATGTCACTTTACTTCTTGAATCTGGCAAACCCATTTACACTCCATCGTAAGTCCTAAAAGCTTCTTACTCTTGTTCTCTGTTTCTTAAATTCAACCCTAAAGAGTTTTTTACCGAATAAAATTGAAATAGAATAGCTGAGAGATTTTGATCATCTTTTAGAAAGGCTGTGACCCAATTGACATTGACATTGAGTCATTATCAGCTAGCAGGACTTCAACGGACCTCAATGCATGTGTTGATGCCTGTTTTATTCTTGGTCTGTGTTTGAGATTAGAGAGAGGAAAATGGAGTTCCACCTACTTTAGGGTGGTAGCCCTATGATCTGACATTTGTAGTCCAAGGACAAAAACTCTGAATTTGAATAAAGCTTATAAAATTGCACATACGCTGAAGGAATACAGGTTTTGGAAGCTAACTACTGCTAACAGGTTGCTTATAATACAATAATTGTACACCCATCATGAGTGGGGTTCTCATGTATTATAGGTGTTGTAAAAGTGAAGGTTTTCTTTTCTTGAACTTTGTGTTGTTTCTTTATTTCTATTTTTTCTTTATGACTTAAGTTGACTAATTATGAAAAGGTTAGGACTTGGTGAAGAGTCCAGAATATCTCTATGAAATACTGAGTAGTTTCCATGAAATTCAGTTAATTGAATTTCTTCTTATCTCAATTACCTCTCTCCTTTGAAGCTGTTATCTGAATTGGCAGCTCTTGCCCGTTTCTTGAATTTCCCCAGATTTGCTTTTAGTGTCATGAGGAGAATCTTGCCTGAGGATAAGGTTGAGTCAGTGACGGGCATGAGCCTCACAGCCGATGGAAATGGTGCAGTTTTTGATGTCAAGAAAGAAGACGTTGATACTTTCCTAGCTGGTAATGTTATAGTTTACTGGTTAATCATATAATTTCCTTAGCTTGGCAATTACTTCCTTGTGGGGCATCTGTTTATGCATGAAATCTGTGCTCTTGAATGCGTGATTGGCTTCATTTTGGCCTTCACTTTGATTTGTTTTCATCTTTTGTTTGCAATACCTTGAGCCGTGATGCTTGTGCTCATTATTCTTCTCTTCCTCTGCCATTGCAGCTCAGGAAAATGCTGCTGGTGTGAACATAGAGGTGGTTAAAGCATTGCCTTCTTTGCAAGAAAGAGACCGACCAAGGGGTAGATTTGGTGGTGGTGGTGGTCGTGGTAGAGGTGGTTTTGGTGATAGGAGTGGTGGTAATAGGTTCTCAGGGGGAAGAGGTGGCAGGGGTGGTGGGTTCTCAGACAGAAGAAATGGCTCTGGTGGCTTTCAAGGTCGCAACAATGGGAACAAGTGGTGAGTTTTTTTCAATTTGCCCCAGAAGTCCATGGACACACCAATCCTTACAGTTGTTACAGGCTGAAGAGTTTCTGACAACGAAGAAACTTTGAAAACGCAACTGGCTTGCTTGGGGAATTTATATAGATTTTTCCTGCAAGTGTATTATCCTAGGCTTGATAAAAAAAAATTATGCCATATTTATTTCATTTTGAGGGGATTTTTGCTGTGTTCCCCATGTTTGAATTTCAATGAAAATCTAAGATCAGGTGACAAGATTTCTAATATTATTTGATTATTGAACAGTCCAAATCTATTAAATAACTTTTATGAATCGCAAGATATATTTTATTCTCTTAGTTGCCCTTTGCGCTTTCAATCTTGTACACAATGTTCTTGATATTATGTTGCTATTGAGGTTCAGGTGAAATATAATCTGTCAGCTGCTTTGTTTGATACATCTTTTCGAGTCATGCTTGCATCAAACTCCATACAAGTAGAGATGAGTTTATTTATGAGTGAGGGTAAATTATAACTTTGTTCCTTTTGGACTTAATTAATCCTTGTAGTGGTGGAAACTGTATATTTAATTTGCATATTTTTAAATTTATTTGTAATTTGTTTTTCTGTTAATTTCCTTTCTTAAAAAATAGAATGAAGGAAACAGAAATTAGATGAAGAATGGAAATTTGGGTATGAAAGAATGTGTTTTTGGAAAAGAATTTAAATTAGAAGATGGTCACCATCACTTGGATGAATTTGGGGCATTATTGTGTTTTTTAAAAATATTTTTGAAACATAAAAGTAAACAAAATTTTAGTAAACTTAAATTAATGAGGATGTCTTAACCTATGATCCTGTTAATTTGACTAAATGCTTGCAAATTAATTCAATGATGCTCATTTAATTAAAATACTGATCCGATAATCCATAATTCGAGTTAGTTTCTCGAAATGAATTCTCTCATAACAAGTATAGCATGGTTGTTAAAATTGGTTTTATTCGACGGATTAATCCGAGAAATTTGCAACCTAAGACTGAGTTTTATAATAAACATATAATTTTAATTTTACCTCAAAATAACTTTTATATCAATTTCGTTCCTCATATTTCAAAAGTTCTCAACTTCGGCCTCCCTGAACATGTATTCATCTAAACTGTATCTTCTTTTTGGTGATAAGAGATGCCGTTTTGTAGGTGACTTGTGCAACCTTTCCCGATGAAGTAATTCTAATATAAGGCCTAAATTAAGAAACCAAAATTAATTAGGGATACAATTGATACAAAACTTTGTTTCGGTTGCAGAACAAAAATTGTAGTAACATATTTGGACCCATATAACAGACCGGTTCGACTACTTGTCATTCCTTAGGAACAAAACTCCACCGTTTCACCATCTCCACGGTCACAACGTTTATTATACACACTCAAACTTCCAGACCCGTCTTCAACAGCCAGTGCCCAAGCAAACAGCCCGACACGACGCAAAACAAACGACTCACAACATAAAAAACACGCAACTCCGTGACTTGATGAATCTCTTGCCATAAAGTTTTGATCTTGATCAAGAAATCATGGGGTGTTACAGGAAAGCAAAACTAGCTCTTGATGCTTTGACAAGCTACACGTCGAAGATTGTTACAAGACCTTCAGTTGAAGAATCAGCTTTCTCAAGAATTTATCAAGATGGGTCTTTGAGTTCTGCTTCAAATCCAGTTAAGTTTTCTGGGTTCTCAAAAAGTTGTAATTTTTATCAAAGATTGGGGTCTGGTTCTCAAATGGGTGTTAATAAAATTAATTATAATCCTTTTCTTGGTAATGGTATTGGTGCAAAGAGATTTTATTATGTTGATAGGTATCGTGTACAACATTTTAAGCCTAGAGGGCCTAAGAGGTGGTTTAGGAATCCAAGAACTGTTTTGATTGTTGTTTTGGTTGGTTCTGGTGCTTTTATTACTGTTTATTATGGTAATTTAGAGACTGTACCTTATACAAAAAGAAGGCATTTTGTGCTTTTGTCAAAGACAATGGAGAGGAAGATGGGTGAGACTCAATTTGAGCAAATGAAAGCGGCTTTTAAGGGGAAGATATTGCCTGCATTACACCCTGAAAGTGTTAGGATGCGTTTGATTGCACAGGATATTATTGATGCTTTGCAAAGAGGGTTGAAGCGTGAGCAAGTTTGGAGTGATATGGGGTATGCATCGCAGGAGAGTGATATGGCGCATGAGGCAAGTGCTCATGAGACTTTGAAGGCTTTGAGTGAGAGAGAAGAGAAAATTGAGGGGAAGTGGTATAAAGAAGATGAAATTCTTGATGATAATTGGGTTCAACAATGTAGAAAGAAAGAGAAAGGGTTGAAGGCAGATGCTTCACATCTGGATGGATTGAATTGGGAGATCTTGGTTGTTAATGAGCCTGTTGTTAATGCTTTTTGTTTGCCAGGGGGGAAGATTGTTGTGTTTACTGGATTGCTTGAGCATTTTAGAACTGATGCAGAGATAGCTACCATTATTGGGCACGAGGTATATCTATTCTATACACGTTTTTGGTATTTTAGAATTGTAGTTTATTACTATTTTTAGTGTTGGGTTGAAGATGATTGTTTTTTTGTTTTGTTGGATGCTTTTTTGTTGATTAGGTCGGGCATGCTGTGGCACGACATGCAGCAGAAGGAATCACAAAGAATTTGTGGGTTGCCATTTTGCAACTCATTTTGTACCAGTTTATCATGCCTGATATTGCAAATGCAATGTCGGTTCTGTTTTTGAGGCTACCTTTCTCCCGAAGGTATGCTTCTTTTGTTAACCTTTATTTGTGTTGTTATTTACTGTATGTAAATTGTTAGTTTTGTATTCTGTAATGTTGTGGCTGGCAATATGTGCAGGAATATTTCATGTAAGCTAAGAAAACACTCTGTGGTCATGGAATAATTTATTAATGCATTTTGTTAAGCTTGTCTCATATGTGCTATAGGCTTGAAGCCAGACTGCCTGGACTGGTATGAGATCACTGGGAATCAAGCAATTTCAACATTATTGTTATTGATTCTGGCGTAATAGCATGTAGTTTAAGTGTGCATAACATTGTTATTAGCTCTTAGTATAAGCACTTAATATAGATGTATTCTTAGGTAATATTTGATAGAGAATACAGCAGGTGTAATTTGATTTTGTTGAAAGAAATTCATCATTTCCTTTACTAGGAGATTCAGGATCCATCCTGCTGGATTTTTCCTAGTGGAACAAAGATCCATGTAGATCAGAATGACGTATCATGTATGTGGGTGGCAAGTGGCTTTTGTGCTTTCAACCTAGTACAGTTTGTGAGATGTATGGATCATAACAGATTATATGGATTTGGTAGTCCCACCTGAGTTTAGCTGTTCATTGGACTGGTCTCAGGGAGATCGAATGATGTGTCTCTAATTTTGCCCAACAGTAACATGCACAAACAGCAGCCAACACTTGCATCACATTCAATGCTGCTTCGAAAGATTATTGATCTCTGTAAAATCATGCAACACTTTCTGAAATCTAAATATATTCAGAGGATGGTAGAAAACCAGAAAGTACATGGCATCTAGTGAAGCCCTTGGTTTGTGTGATTCTGTGAAGAGCACCCATACATCCTACCCATCTCTTTCTAATTGTTGCTTGCTTGCTTTCAGTGCAATGGATCTTTCTTGAATCTCTCCCTCTCATCTTAGATATTTCCATCCTCTTTGAAGTTTAAGAGCCCAAGGTGGATGGTGCCACAATATTATAATTTCTAGAGGCTTAAAGATTAGCTTCACCTTAGTCTGGGCACCAATTCAATTCCCCTTGTATCTTGGATTATCACTGTTTACAAATTGACAAGATCATCAATGAGACAGAACAATTTACTTTTATTTTTCTGGCTATGACTGGTACATGCAGTGGGCAATGAAATGATATCATGCTTTCTAATTTCTCTAGATAATTCTTCTTGTGTGTTTATCTGAAACTAACCTCAGTATATTCTATCCAGTAGAAGGTACAATAGTAATGTAAATCTGGTCCACTGCAAGATCTCACACATTCCAATGTCTTTTGTTTCAGGATGGAGATTGAAGCAGATTACGTCGGGTTATTATTGATGGCTTCTGCAGGATATGATCCTCGCATAGCACCTAGAGTGTATGAAAAATTGGGAAAGCTCACCGGAGATTCAGCACTCAGAGATTATCTTTCTACCCATCCATCTGGAAAGCGGAGAGCTCAATTGCTTGCCCAAGCTCAAGTCATGGAAGAAGCACTTCATATTTACAGAGACAGGATAGCAGGACGTGGGGGTGAAGGTTTTTTCCTTTAAAGCAGCACCAATCTCCAGTAGGTATACACTGGAAGTTGCAGCTGGGAAAGAACAGAGCCTCACTTTTGATATGCTTCTCTCTCACCTTACAGTGCAAGGCTAAGCTTGCGAGTTGATCTTCTTTTCATCCTGAACCCTTTCTTGTATTTCTGGCAACTGTAATTACCATCCATTACATGAGGATAAATAGCTTTGTATTGATTCCTTACCTTTTCTTTGTGATCTGATATAAGTTTCTTATATGCTTACTTGTTTATCCCTACACTTCTGCATCTCTTTTCTGATTGCTGCCTAGCAAAACACAAACTGCATCAAGTGGAGATCTGGGCTAAATAACCCAGCTTTATGTTTATTCAACCATTTAATAAAGTCTCTTTTTTGTCTTTTGAGGATCTATCAGTCTATTAATTATCATTTGCAAAAGCCCTCAGCAATTTCAACATACATGGACAGATTAGTTACCTGGTGTCATAGCGGCTTTGTTCTTGTGAGGATCACCAAATTGCATGGGAGAAATTGTAATGAAGTCTGGGACAGATCCTTCACTAGCACTGCTCTGCTATTTAAAGCAGGCTTCGGTCCTTGCAGACATTTTCCTAATGTGGTCTCTGCATCCAATTTCCTTCCAATTTTCCTTCGATTATTGAAATGAGTCTTGATTTGTGCAAAATACCGTGCCCACGTTTTATGACAACTGTAAATTGGACAGGAGGCTCATATTGAAAAATTTTCTTGAATATCTACCAACTAAATAAAAAAAGTAGCAGGCTATAGCATGATTGATCTTGATGATTTTGTTCATGAGTTATCAGAAACAGCTTCCCCAGATGTTGTGATGGAGAGAAATAGTTTGGGTCTTGACTGCATAAATAACGAGATGAGGATTGAAGGTGTATTGTTGCAACATGCAACTGATTCTCCAATGACTGATTTCCTGATAATGTGAACATTTTGATAAGATGCCAATGGAGCCACAGATTTGCTTCTGGTATGGTGAAATGTACTAGACAATCTGAGAATTTTCTCTGCAGAATCCATCTATCCTGGTACTGTATAAAAATTCCATTTTGCCATGTCTCTCATATGCTGGCAATCTTTGTTGGTGACCTTTTTTTCCACTTAAATATTTCTCTCCATGCATGTTGTAGGGTTGGTGTGTAAAAGGAATCTGGATCCCATTATTTTTGTTAAATCTCTGCATGTAAAGCCAGGCTTGTGTTCAGCTAAAGCAGGCGACTAGGTCCAGGACCAATTAGATAATCATATCCATTGATAAGTACATATAAATATAATTTTTTTTTTCTAGTTTGAACATTATTTGATTTATCAATTAATTACAGGTAAAACAAAAGACATCGTTCTCACAAGTTGGTCCCAATGAAACTCTCGATGTAAGAAACAACCCTAATAGTAGTCAAAAGCATGGAAAACTTGATTGATATTTCTTATTTGCAGTTCTCTTGGTTTCTCCATTCAACATCTTTCAGGATGAGTACACTTCTTTTTGCTTCAGGCGTGCTCATTCTTCTTGTGGGATTTTATGTCTCTCCCTCTATTGTCTTAGGCCTAATAGGAATACCGATAGTTTTTGTGATAGTCTTTGCATTGAAGTATCTTGTATTTTACATAAAGGAGTCGATCTTGGAGGATCAAAAGCCTCCAATTGCTGGTCCAATTCTAAATTACCTTGTACACTTCAATAGACTTTTCGATTATCAAACATCTATTGCTAAGAAATATAGCACTTTTCGTCTGATTACGCCTCTGCATAGTGAAATTTACACGGCTGATCCCCTTAATGTTGAATATGTACTGAAAACCAAGTTCTCCAATTACGAAAAGGTGTCAGGCACTTGTTATTATCTTAGACTTTATCAGTTCGTTATGGAAATTAACAGTGCAATTTGGCTGTCATGATGTTGCAGGGTGCCTATAATTATGGGATAATGAGAGATCTATTTGGTGATGGGATTTTCGCAGCAGATGGACATAAATGGCGTCACCAGCGGAAGCTTGCAAGCTATGAATTCTCAACAAGAGTTCTGAGAGATTTCAGTAGTGCTGTTTTTCGGGCTAATGCTGCAAAATTAGTTTCAAAGATTACTGTTGCAGCAACAGCTTTGAAGAGCATAGATTTGCAGGTATCTGTCCTGCTACAGGTGGCAAATTTCCAATATTATTGTGGTTAGTTATTGTAAAGAACCATCTCAATTCAAAGTTGAAAATGATATATATTATTTTTTAACATATATTTTTAAGTGAAATCTCTTTTGAGATTAAAACTTATATATGCTCCTATTATTTTATGTTTTTATGATCACGTGGTCATTAAAATACTATATCATATTAAAAATTATCTTAATTAAAAAACTTAAACTATTACAGACAACATAATCAAAGTTTTTTACTTGAATTTTCTTGACAATTTTCAGTTTGATATATTTAAGAAATTATAGCTGGAGTAATGCCTCGATAAGTAAATACCACCTGCTATTTTGGAGACCCAAGAAGTTCCATTTTGGAGATAGACAGAGACAGATTCAGCATAAGCTACATGTCTCAGAACTTCCTTTGTAGCCCTCCTCTACAAAACAAGAGGAAAGGATATATACAGCATGGAAAGGGTGTTAGATGTTCTTAAAGTTTAATTCCAAGAACAATATAGATCAAATTAGTTTATCAATCAACCGTTAACTTATACTATTTAATGATTTATTTTTTTGCAGGATATGCTAATGAAATCGACCTTAGACTCAATATTTAAAGTGGGATTTGGGTTTGAGCTGAATGCTTTGTCTGGCTTGGATGAATTTGGAAGCAGGTTCACCAAAGCCTTTGATGACTCTAATAGTATCGTATTTTGGCGATATGTTGATCTAATATGGGAGCTCAAAAGATTCCTTAATTTTGGTTCAGAAGCCTCTCTTAAGCAAAATATCAAAGTCATCAATGATTTCATTTTCGAAATGATTCGGTGCATGAGAGAGCAGATGAAAACTGGAAAGCTTGAAGCAAGTAAACTTTTATTTGATAGTGATACATGCAGCTTTAATTTAGCATACTTGACTGTTTGTTGGTGAACAGGGAGGGAAGGAAGATATTCTATCAAGGTTTTTGTTGGAGAGTGAAAAGGATCCAGAGAACATGACTGATCAGTATTTAAGAGATATAACTCTCAATTTCATCATAGCTGGAAAAGACACATCTGCAAATACACTTGCATGGTTCTTTTACATGCTCTGTAAACATCCTCTAGTTCAAGAGAAGGTTGTACAAGAAGTCAGAGAAGCAGTTGGAATTAAGGAAAGTATGTCTGCTGATGAATTTTCGAAATTGATGACTGAAGAAGCCCTGGACAAGATGCAATACCTTCATGCATCTCTGACAGAAACTCTCAGACTCTATCCAGCTGTTCCTCTGGTAAAATATTTGACAATAGTTACTCCCACAAACATAAAATACTGAGCAATGGACTTGGAAGTAGCTCTGTCATTGCCATGGTGGAACTGCATAATTTCTTGTATTTTAGCTTAGTTATGGAGGCTTGTCAAGTACTTTTACATGCTTCATTAATTATACATCCAAAACCATAGTTGCATGATACTCCACTGAGGTTTCTCAAAGATAATTGGATTGGATGCATGAATCCAGTTAGGATTCTTATTTTAATTCTGCACAACTTGTTTTATTTTAAAGTAGTAATAATTTTCTCAATTCACATGGGAGTTGTTTGTATTTCCTCCAAATGCAGGATGGAAAGAGTGCTGCAGAGGATGATATTCTTCCTGATGGCTTCAAGGTGAAGAAAGGAGACGGCATAACCTACATGGCTTATGCGATGGGAAGGATGAAAAACATTTGGGGAGACGATGCTGAGGAATTTCATCCAGAACGATGGCTTCATGATGGCATCTTTCAACCAGAAAGTCCTTTCAATTTTACGGCATTTCATGTTAGTATCATTAAACCTATCAGTTTACTTGTATTGCAATTTCTTGATGCATCTAAACTGCTTTTTCTTTCTGTAACCATTCTTAGGCTGGCCCTCGCATTTGCCTAGGGAAGGAATTTGCTTACAGGCAAATGAAGATCTTGGCTGCTGTTCTCCTCTACTTCTTTAGGTTCAAACTTGTGGATGCGAGGAAGGCAGCTACTTATCGAACAATGTTTACCCTTCACTTAGATAAAGGGCTACATCTATATGCATCTCCCAGGCTGTAAAACTCAGGTGTTAAGTGTGTGCTAATGTATTCTTCTTTGCCTTCCGTTTATGTTTCTTAATGGACAAGTGGAATATAAAATATATACTAGACTGAGGTCTACCTACTTAAAAGTGTTGAATATAATGCTTATTGCAGCATGTTCATGTTCATTGCTTCTCTATCAGAATCACATATGTAGGAAATTCATAACCTCACCGGTTTTGGAAAGAACATTTCGAACATTTGAACCTCATGAACCAGTCCGGGAAGGGACAGCACCTTCTTCAACATTCTTGAGACCATCCTCAACCTTATTGTTCTCTCCTGATGCCTTAGCTGTGTCATAGGAGGCATGTAATCCAAATAGAAAGTAGTATACCAACAAAAATCCAGTCCATGCAGCAAATCTTATAAATGATTTCTTATCTATAGATCCCAAAAGGAAAATGTTGATGAGAATTGAAGCAGATGGTAGCCATGGCACCAACGGAACACCCCATAATTTTGGATCCCTTGCTTGTGGAACAAGAAGCTTGAGTGCTAAAGTAGCACAGAACCATAATGGTATCGTGATCACATACCCAAGCCAACTATCTTCATCAGCAGTACCCCAAATAACAGCCGTTGCTATTGAAGAACCAAGAATGGCCACAATGCACATGATGAGCTTGACGCGATTTTCTTGTGTTGTGATACCACTAACATAGTAGCGGCGCACGAGAAGAGCCAAAGCCACAAGCATGAAGATAAACAATGTGGAGATGGAAAGAAGGTTGGACAGAATATCAAGCTTGGTGAAAAAGCCAACGATAGCAGTTGCAGCAAGCATGACAATAGTGGCATTTACCGGGGTGCCAGTCCTCTCATTAACGTGAGCTAACCAAGGTGGCATCATGTGAGTGCGTGCAATATGTGTGAGATACCGCGCCTGCCCTACAGCAGAAACGAGCAGAACTGTTGTCATGCCTTTCAATGCACCAGCTGCCACAACGTACTTAGCCCAACCCCAACCTACGGTTTCGAATGCTACTGAAAATGGGGCATCCTCATCAATCTTCTGGTACGGTACCATTAAGCACAATGTTACTGCCATCAAACAATATGCTATTGTAGTTATGGACATTGAGCCAACGAGACCGATCGGGATATCTCTAGCAGGGTTCCTGGTTTCTTCTGCCATGGTGGCAACAGCGTCAAATCCAATATAAGCAAAGAAGAGCACAGCTGAAGCCACAAAAATACCACGGGCTCCATGGGGAGAAAAATCAGCGTAATTTTTCGTGTCTGCTTTAGCAAGACCAGCAACAATGATGAAGAGGATCACGACAACATGGATGATGGAAGCAACATAATTGAAGCGTGACGAGCCCTTGGTACTAAGGACCGCAAGGACACAAATGGCAGCACAAACAAAAACAGATATGGGATCAAGGTGGCCATAGTCCTCAGGAAGGCTGTGGGCTATGATTCGGAAGTCATCTGGTTTGTGGTTGCAAAGAGTGGCAAAGTAGGATGTCCACGACCTAGCAACAGCAGCACCACCAATGACATACTCAAGTATTATGTTGCCAGCAGCAATGAAGGCCATGAAGTCACCTAGCTCTACCCTCAAATAAGCAAAAGAACCACCTGAAAGGAAAACATCAATCTCAAGAACTTTCAATGTCTTGTTATATATTGCACAAAACTAAGAATGCCCATGTTTGGTAGCTGATGAGACCTAAACATTATTAAACACTACACAAGTAGTATTGGCACCCCTTTTAAGTAAACTAACATTTTTACTCAGGTGGATTAGAAAAGAACTAGTGGCTTAACCATTGAATGATTAAGGTGCTTGCTGCCATAATCTTAATTAAGTCATGAATAACTACACCATTTCTAATGAAAAAATTAGTACCAACATCGAAACACCCCCTGTACTTTCAAGTCATTTTCATAGACATTTCCTATGATCTTTCCCCACTTTGAGAAACTCCCTCTATTACGTTTTGCTTAGATTATCCTTTACAACCCATGCATGTAACTATAAGACATGTCCATATGAATGCACTAACGTATTAAAATGAGGTGATTAAGTTAGATAACTGTTATTTTTCAAAATATTTTTTACTTATAAAAGTATTAAAATAATATTTTTATATTTTTAAAAATTATTTTTGACATTCACATATTAAAATAATCTAAAAATATAAAAAATTAAATTAAAAAAAAAGATTTCAAACACATTAGCAAAAAGGTTACAAGTGGTCGCAACAAGGAAAAGAAAAGAAGAGTCAAACTTGGTAACAAATTGAAAGGTCAGCAAATGCAACGCCGACACATATCTGCCTAACTGTTCCTCTCATCAAGAAGTCAAGATATACAAGTTGAGGGCAGAGATGGACCCTTAACTACAGTTTTATGTTGACTATTTTAAGGAAAGGTCAAACATCGTAGTAACTAGATTGACTGCAAATCATCTCTTTCACACTGTGATTTTGTAAGATATATACAGTTTAAATACAAGAGTGAGTTTGCTTGTGCTAGCTGCCGTCTAATAATAATTATGAAAGGTCAACCAAACTCTAATAAGTTGTATATGGATTGAAGTCCAATTCATGTAAACTCGGAGAGCATGATATGATTAAACTCTTAGTTTGCTTTTGATTACTATTCTAAATTATAATAAAAATTAAATATTATATAATTTTGTCCAATTAATGCGTTTTGTCCATTCTCGCTATAGTTTTAAAATGAATTTTTATTTTTTAAAAATATAAAATACATTTATGTTACTGTGTTTCAACTATTTTCATCTCTTCTGTTAGTAATTGAAAGCTACACTGACTTTCTAATAATAATTAAATTGAGCAGCTATAATGGGCAAAGTGTATGACAAGCATATCCATAAAATCATAGTTTGGAAGGATGAAATTAAAGAAAAAAAAAATCTTAGAGGGACTAAAACTTAAATTTTTTTATTTTAAGATTAAAAATCTAATTTATTGAAGAAAGGGGGCTGAAAGAAAGATTTTCTTTGCAGGCTACAGCCCCGGCCAGCCCCCCAATTCCGGCCCGGCATAAAATTAGACTAGCAAGCACAAATGTATAAAAAAATTAAAATTAAAAATATTAAGAAAGAAAACAATACGGAAAGGTAGGAGAATAACACATACCTGCAACGGGAATTTCCACGGCAAACTCAGTGTAACAGAAGACAGAAAGCATGGCAGAAACGCCGGAAACAACGAACGACAAGACAACTGCAGGGCCAGCATGTTCTTTAGCCTCAAGTCCTGTGAGCACGAAAATGCCAGCACCGATTACAGCACCGATGCCAAACCATATGAGATCCCACCAAGTAAGGTTTTTCTTCATCTCATGGTCACTTCTGGATTTGATCTCATGGAGCTCGGTCGAGTCCAAGGATCGAGTCAGGAGCCTATCCTTGAACCTCATGGGAGTTTCTTTAAGTGCTTGAAGATAATTTCCAATGCTTTGAAACGATTCCTCAGGCAAGAAATCGCTCTTTGTACAGCTGCATCCACATCCCCTCCTCCTCCTCATCCCCTCTTGGTCTCCACCTTCTTGATGATCCCCATGGAAATTGCCGCCTACCATCTTTGTTCCTAAGAAAACGAAAAAACACAAATAAAACCATGATAATTGAACACGAAGAAAACAAAAACACAGAGAGAATTGAAGAGTTAATTACCTGATTAAAACTAATTAAGGGGTGGAGAAGAGAATTAGAGAAGATGGGAATGGTTTACCTCTCTCTCTCTCTATGTGTAGTGCAAGGCAGTAGAAGAAGTATAAATGGATTCTCTCACCGGCTATGGGCAGTGATATATATCGACTAAAGGTTGACCGACTCACAGCTAATACGTTACTGGCAATCTCTCCCACTTTCCAAGTTTTTTTAAAAAAAACGGAACTGATTATCTCGAGATGGAATCTGAATCCCCCATAAAAGGAAAAAAAAAGGGTGGAATCTGAGTGATATTGCAAGGGAGGAATTGAGGTTTAATAAACTAGGAAAGTCCTACGCAGGTAGGAGAATAATAGTGATGTTTGCGATGTACATTAGAACCTATGGATGTGGGCTGTTCTGATCTCCCGTTCACATTGGTTGTGTTGATCCGAATTTCATGCCACAGTAATCTAATCTATTATTATACAGGGTTTTTGAATAAGGGTAGCACACGTTATTGATACATGCTGGCCTTTTCACACGCGCTGTCAAACATGTTTTTCTAAACGTGAAAGAAAAAAAAATACGAAGATGATGATGAGAAATCTAAATTCTTATCTTGATAGATTATATATTTTTAAAATATTTAGATTATGATGTATCGGATAATATTTTTTTAAAAAAATAATGATATATTAAATTGATTTAGATCAATTCATAATTCGAGTTATAAGATCATGATAATCCCATGAAATATAAATCAAATCAAATTAGAAAATTCAATTTCAATCAATAATATATTAAAATATGAAAATAAAAAACAAGTTTTCAACTAAAAAGAAGATCCCAACAAATAATCGAGTAAATTTAGGAGAAAAAGTCAAAGTCATGACCCGAGTAATGAGAACAAAATTCCTCTACAAAAAAAATAAAAAAATTTCAAAAATTAGTTCCTAATAAATTCATTGTTGAAGTTCAAAATTAAAAAAAAAAGAATTTATAAAAAAACTTAATTTTAACTGTTAAATTTATTGAAATACATTTTCTTTTTTGAAAAAAAGGGTTTAGTGATAAAAAAAATTATCCCACCGTAATCTAAAAATGAATTTATTAATGCATGACCTTTTAAAAAAGTTTCTTTGATTTTATTTAATTAAGTTAAAACAATTGAAGGAAAACCATTTAAAAAGAAACCCAGGAGCTGGGCCTAATGGACCAGTTCCTGGACCAAAAAGCAAGGATAGGCACGCCCAGAACTGCAAGTGCAAGCTCGCGCATCTGCTTATTTCATTTTTATCTGCTTGTATAGTCTTTTAACCACTAAAACAATTCCATAGTATTATAATTGTTCTATTATTCGAAAAAATAAAAATAAAAATAAAAATAAAAATGCCACATGCTTTCGTATAAAGACTGGCAATCAAATAATACATCATGAGTAACTTTAAATTTATATAATAGCCTGATAAAATTCATTAAGTGAAATAATAGGGACCATTGGATTTATAAAATCCATTAATTAAATCCACCTATTTATAGGTAATTAACGTACCAAATCTAACGGTTAATTTTATTTATTATTAATAGGAAATGATGATGACCGAGTTGTCCATGAGTTGTCACAGGGATTTAAAACGTTTTGCATTAACTAATGAGAGAGGATTTAAAGCATTGTTATTAAACTCAAACTTTTTCTTAGGAAAGAGGACCAAATTGGCATGATTACGAGAGGGAGAGCTAATTTTTCTATCTTTTGAGGGTTAAAATTATCAAGAAAAATCTTTTAACGAACAAAAGATCAAAATTAACATTCGTTTCTCTAGGATTAAATTAAACTTTATAAAAACAAAGGAACAAATATATACATTTTAATATGAAAAAATATCTAGATGTTACACATATTTTTAAAAAGATTTAAATCATGAAATCTTTGTGTCAATATTCTTCATCCAATCAAATCAAATTCATATACCACGTGCCAAGTTAAAATCTCTAAGAACATGTTAATATTTTTTTATTCAAAACAAGATTCGTTTTTGACTGATAATTACAGAATCCATGTAAAAAGCATTTTTAAAATAGTTTTTTTTAATTAAGTTTATTATTGTAATTTTATCACTATTTTAATACATGAAATTTGTGTGTGTAAATTTCTGGCAAGCTTTATTTCTCTTATCTCTCAAATCAACAAATCTGCTATCCAAGATGATAAATGTATGGCATGTAAGCCATTCTACAATCAACACAATCACTATTCATTTTATATGTCTTTCCATATATATATATATATAAATGTATCGTGAGGTTGAGGAAACTTTGGAGGGCTGCTGCTTATTTGATTCAATGGCACATGTTGCAGAGACGTACATTGACGGTTACTAGATTGCTTGTTGAGAAAACGGAAAATGAGAGGATGAAATATTTTGCTATGAACACAAGGAAAGCTTGTAGAGTTGACTGTTCTGCTTTGGCGGCTCGAAAGATTTCAGTCTGAGGCTCCATGTTTTGGACGGGACCAACTTGCATGTTCACTTCTGTCATGATACCCAAGTTTTTTTTTTATTATTATTTACGTAGGGTGTCCGGGCCAGCTTACGCGCACCACGACTATTCCTCACGGTCCACTGGACATCCTGCAAGCCCAGGAGCAGGTAAGGCACCGCGGGGGTGACAGGCGTGCACATAAAGGATCGAACCCGGGACGGGGACGGAACAAATCACACGATTGACCACAGCAGCTAAACCCTCAAGTGCTGATACCCAAGTTTTTAACTCCTCTTCTTGTTCAATCCGGAGAATATATACATATATGTGATCATTTTCAAACCCTCTAAGGGGGACATGGTTATAAGAGATACTAGAAACAGGTGCACCGTTAAAGTTGGGTTAGAACCATGGGCCTTGATTGCGGTCACAGTCACTGCTGGGGCTGTTCCTATTAAATTATGTGTTCTTAATTCTAGGTATTATCGGCAGGTCTTAACATAGGGTTATGTTTTTTTTTTATTGAAATCGGGGCTAAACGCTCAATTAAATTAAACACGGCAGAGTTGATCCAATCAGACCATGGAGACAAACCTTGATTGTTAAGGTTACGGGAAGAAGGGTGGGATATATGTACTTGATTAAGCGACTGAAGACCTTGTGGAAAATACAAACAGATCTGGAATTAGTCGACTTGGGAAATGATTTTTTCCTCGCTAAGTTCGCTAATGAGGTTGACAAAGAATATGCACTGTATAATGGTCCTTGGATGATTGCTGACCATTATCTCACAGTTAGAACGTGGCATCCAAATTTTGATCCCTATGAGGCAAAGATTGATAAAGTTGCTGTATGGGTTAGATTACCAGATTTAGCGATGGAGTACTATGATAACTCGGTCTTGTGGATTACAGGAAACAAAATTGGAAAAACGTTGAAGGTTGACAGAGCCACTTCAATCGGCATGAGGGGGAATTACGCAAGAATCTGCGTGGAAGTAGATCTTGCTAGACCTCTTTTGGCTAAATTCAAACTTCGAAGGAGAGTCAGACGAATCATGTATGAGGGGCTCCATCTAATATGTTTCCAGTGTGGTCAATATGGACACAAGCAGGAGACATGTCCATACTCAAAGATGAAGACTCCTGATGATAGAGATGCTGATACTCTTTCAGGCAGAAATACGGAGCAATGCCCAAGAACAGAGTGCCCAATGGCTGATGCCGATCCAGCCACAAGACTGGAAATCACAGAGAATTATGGTGACTGGATGATAGCGCAGCGGAGAAGACGACGTCAAAACCGAAAAGGAGCTGTTACGGAGGCGACAGAAAAACTTGATGAAGGGAGACGTTACCCTGTGATTCAGGATATTAACTCAGATCCTACAGTTACGGATACTAGCCAACTCAGAGCTTCACGGTTTACATCTTTAAAAAACAGTTTTGCGGATGGTATTCTTGGAGGAGACCTGACCGTGACTACCAAGGAAAGCCATGGTGCTGGAATGATGTCTAATAAGGGTAAGATGGTGGTTGCTAACTTAGATAATGGGGCCAAAAAAAATCCTAATCATGGCCCACTCAAAAGGCAGGACTCCGAAAGAGAGGGGAATTATGGGTCTAGGGCCCAGGAGAACAACAATTTGTCATATTCTGGAAGTAGTGCTGATAGGCCCCTTATGAGAGGGCCGTTTAATACACGAATGGGCTCAAAAAACAATTATCAACTGAGGAGTGTTAACGAGTCTCATGAAAAAATAACAGCTATGGCTGTAAGTGTCACCCCGATTGTTCTTTCTTCTGTTCAAGGTAACATGTCAAGCCATTCCCAGTGTGAAATTCGGAAAGATCAAAGAATTACACTATCTCCCCATAATGATGAAATGGTTACTGATGAATCACGTCCAGTTTCATTCCAGCGAGTCTTGGATGAGTCTAAAGCTGTTGATCCCCCAGATGATGTGGTTTTGATGGAGGATGATAATTTTGGGGAAAACAAGGATGTTGTCTGTATCGATTGTAATGTTCCTGAAGAGGAAACGATGGTTGAGGATAATCCTCTCCAACTGGTATGAGGATGCTCTCCAAGGTTTTCAGGTTCCTTTCTTTATCTACTACATTACATGGGTCTTATGTTTTGGAATTGTAGAGGAGCGGGTAACTCAAATTTCCAGACAATGGTGCATGATATGAAAAAAATTTATGATTTTGATATTCTAGCTGTAGTCGAACCACGGGTGAGTGGAGTAATTGCAGATAGAGTTGTGGACAAATTAAAGTTTAATGATAGTTATAGAGTTGAGGCTCAGGGAAGATCTGGAGGTATTTGGCTACTTTGGAACAATAATAAATTTGATATTAAGATTGTTAACTCGTCTATGCATTATATTCATGGTGTTGTTGATGAGGGTAAAGATTCTGCTTGGCTTTTCACTATAGTTTATGCCAATCTTAATGCTTCTCTAAAAAAACAATGTTTTGAGGAATTGGTTAATCTGGCAAGACATATTGTTCAGCCTTGGTTGGTAGTGGGAGACTTCAATGATATCCTATCGCCTGCAGAGAAGGTAGGGGGAGTACAAGTAGATATGAGGAGATGTCTTAGTTTTGGGAGATGGGTGCAAGATTGTGGATTAATAGATTTAGGGAGTTATGGTCATAAATTCACTTGGAGAGGAACATAGGGTTATGTTAATAATATAGATTTTGGCACGAATTGTGGCCTAAAAGAATACATGTTGGCCTAACATAGGGTTGTATAATACTCGTGAGAAAGCCTCTTTAAATTATTATTTTTCAATCCTGGGTGTTATTGACAAGTCCTAGCATAGGGTTATGCTCATACCCTTTTGTCATGTTCTAAGTACATGGATTTTGTCAAGAATGGTGGCCTAAAAAGATAATCAGGTACTGGACATGAAATCTTAAGCATGTTCATAGATGAACTCATGTATTTTGGACTGGTTTCTATGTGTTATCTCCTTGCAGATGCAAAAAAACCAAAGGTTGACTATAGAGGATTCGGGCTTTTCTTTGATATATGAAGATGTTGATTGGAGATCTCCATCATCCAGGTTTTTGACCTCATGTTTTGTTTACCTTTTGTTGCTGTTCTCCTTCTCACAACCTACGTACGTTTGTTCGGCTGATAATGTTATTTAGATAAAGCTGGTGCTCTTGGACTGGTAGTTTCTGTCAGTTGAGTCTCTTTGGCCTTACCTTTTCCTCAATTTCTAGCTTAAGAAGAGGTTGCATTTGTTAGGATATTGATTGACATATACTGATATCGTGCATTGTTGTTTGGGAGCTTTCTATATTTGAGGAGATATTTAGGCCTCCATGTCGATATCGGGATGCACACACAAGAGCTTAAATGCAATGATCATCGACACCGCTTCCAATTCAAAAGATTAGACTATTAGATTATATATTGTGAGTTCATCTCATATATAAAACCCCCTTTTTTTAAAAAAAAAAGTGGAATATTTATCACTCACATATGCTTGCGCCTAACAATCTCTTTGGCTTTTTCTTTTCGTCGATTTCTAGCTTTAAGAGATAATGCATTTGTAAGGATATTGATTGACAAATTTTGGGAAAACAATCAAATTTCTCAATTGAAACTCTATTCTGAGGAACAATCCTTTTAGAATGTGTAGCTTAAACTGGTTTTCCTTATCTTTAGCAAACATCGTCATTAGGCATTAACCATTCAGAGAAGAATAAAACCATTGACTGTTTAATTGGGGCTTGGGATCTTTATATCTATAAACTATTGGTGCGAATTTAATTTTCAATCACACCGCCCAAATAAAATGAGGAGACAGCAAGGACACTTTTTCCTACAAAGTGAAAAATATAAGGTGGAAATTCCATTTACCTTTATTCCTTCTCTAGACCTCCAGCATTCTTCCATGTGATTTGTAGCCTTCGTCCACACCTTCCTGTCTCTAATCATGTCTCATTTGGGTGCCAAAAAGGGTCATAATGCAAACCAATGGAAGCGATCAATGGCACTGCTCTTGATTTGAGAATCTTAATCCTCACAATTTGACCCTTGACGACTCCCTTTTCAAGTCTATGTAACCTCTTGTGCCCCACTGTAGTCCCTTTAGCAACCTTCCTACCATCTACATAAACTTCATGTTGTTTGATCCTTTGACCAAGACCAATTGCTTCTTGAATCCTAATAACATTAAATCTCAATTTATCAATACATTTGAACTCGATCCAATTATCTTCGGACTCTTCGTCTTTTGGTGCCCAATAAGTCCACAAATGGTCGCCATCTAGCACGTTTTCGGGTCCGAAATCGCCATCCTTCCCCCCTCTTTGGCTGCTAGCTCTTACAAAGCAACTCTCAGCCAAATTTGTAGAAAATATGGTGTCGATTGCACCTCGGAATTCTTTTAGTCTCTGTACATCATTCTCAGATATAAGGCCGGTCGTGTTGGGAGGCACATTGAATAATAGCACACAATTTCGTCCTACCGACTTGTAATAGATGTCAAGTAACACGCTTAACCTCTTTGGTGATTCTGATTTATGCCAAAACCATCCTTCTCGGATCGAAACATCACATTCTGCCGGCAGCCAATCTGTCCCTTTCGAATCACCAGTGTTGAGATAGCTGCTCCATGGAAATAAAGCTGTTAGCTGGGAGATTTCAAATGTTCTCATTACGCAAAGTTGCTTGTGTGACTCACATGTGAAACTAAGCACTGAGCACAGCTAATAATTGATCCGAAAAGTTTACCACTTTTGCTTTTACTTTAATTCTCCCTTTAGTTGCAGTAGTGCTCCTTGTCAACTTCAAGCGTTCACTCTTTTTACTTCATTAAAAGGGCTCATTATTTTCGTTGCTTACAACGAAGGGAAAAAGAAATAATCAAGACCTGATGATTTGCAGGGACGTGATTGAATTGAAAAAAGTTTTAGATGGGTATCCCACATAACAATACATGATTTTCAAACAATAAATGATTCGGGACCCATTAATAAATGTTTTCTCCCCACATTAATAATTCAAAGTTTCTCTTTTGGGCCCACGGTTGAATGATTACAATTAGATTAACTTTCTTTTGAATATTATATTTATACATATGAGATAGAAGATAGTGGAAAGATAGAAGATATATTCCTTGTATTTTCTGTTTTAAAATAATAAAAATTTATTCTAAAATTCTTTCAGATGCAGACAGACATTCTAACAGAAGCAATAATTCTAGTAAGCTTTATTCTCTTACGAAAAACAAACCATAACATCGAAGAGTTTCTAAGAAAAGCAAATTAAGGGCTCTGTGTGTGTGTGTGTTTGCCTGAAAATTAGAATTACTACTTACTCGACGATGCTTCCATTTCCGATTGAAAGTGAGGTCCTGTTAATGGTGGACCAACATGTACTTCCTGCAAATCCCATTTCATTTCCAACCCATCTGACATCCGGGCCGGCATCAGAAAATATGTTGATGGAAGTTTGCAACTCTTTCACCATTGAAAACCAATCCGAGAAATAGTATGACATGTTTGGCACATTTGACCCTTTTGCACCATCAAACCATATCTCCCTAACGCTCCCATACCTACCAAAATTTTCAAGAAAACGTTATTAGTAATGCATCTAGGTTTCGTTTGGCAGCTTGGCCAACTGCACTACCAAACGGGGCAGTCTACTTACTTGTTAAGAAGTTCTTGCAATTGAGCCAAGTAGTATTCATTGTACTGCAAATCATGACCGTATCTTATATCATGCCTATCCCATGGAGAAAGATACAGCCCCACATCAATCCCTTCGTGAGCCCTGGCAGCGATGACAAGTTCTTGAACAACATCTCCACGCCCGTTTTTCCATGGACTGCTTGCCACAGAATGGTCAGTGTACTTACTAGGCCATAAGCAAAAACCATCATGATGTTTTGCAGTCAGTATCATGAGAGAAAACCCAGCTTCTGCTGCCACATTGACCCACTGGCTAGCATTAAGCCCAACTGGATTGAAAATAGCAGGGTTTTCATGACCAGTGCCCCATTCAGAATCAGTGAATGTATTGACACCAAAGTGAAGAAACATTATGAGTTCCCTTTCCTGCCATTTCAATTGAGAAGATGATGGTAATGGTAGGATTGGTAATGGAGGTGTGGTGACTTCACGTCTTGAGATGACAAATTTTGAAACTTGAAGCAATATGATTATGCTCAGATGGCACCACAACTTGGCCATAATGCTCTTTGTTTTTGTGGCTCCTCTATGCTACAATCAATCTTGATAATGATAAAAGGGACTTTGGCCCTATAAATTTAGCAAGATAGGGTGAGCAATGACAAGGTCCACGATAAGACAAGGGACAGAACAAGAAACCGAGAAAGGGTAAAGATTCTCTGGACAGGAGAAGAAAAAATGACAAAGGAGAAGGTTTTGATTGGAATTTTGTTTTGGTTCTCTCACGGCTGTCATGGTACCTTTGTTTTCGTGATGGCATCATTCACGGGTGTGCTCTGGTTTTTTTTTTTTTTTTAATGTACAAATTAAAAAATGAAAAAACTAGATTTCACTTTCCTAAATAAAGGAAAAATTAGTTTCTAGTTGGGAAAATCCTCAATAAACAGCAGTCAACTCGCTACTCTACGGAGTCAAATCCTCAATAACAATTTCTTGGTACCTAGTCTTTAACTATATATATATATATATATATATATATATATATTAATTTGTACAGTTAAAAAAACCATAGAACACCCGTGAATGATCCCATCAGTACACTGTGGAGTAAAATTTATTATATTATAAATTGCTACAATAAAACAATAATTTTACTCTCGCCAGCACAAGCCAAGGAAACATAAATTAAGAGACAAAATAATCTTTTCATAAGTTTCAATTAGCATTATCAGATTAAATTGGATAAATCTGTTTCTTCATATTTTTGTGCCACTTCAGAATTACTTTTTGACTTTTTATTTTTTCACGATATAATTACTTGATTACTTTTTAAATTTTATTTTCTTGAACTAAAATCCAAGAGATTTTTGGCCATTTTTTATGGTTTTTTTTGTAATTATTATATAGAATTTTAATGTATATATAAAAAAAGTGTATGCAATACACATATCAATGAGTTAGAGAAGCCCGGACCTTTAATTCAAAAGGCGAGTGCAGCCTCCTTTAACAGTCAAGCACCACCTTTTGTTGTGGCGTTAGGAACAGCACACCAAGATTTTACTAGTGATAGGTACTACGTGTTGGCAATAGATTGGTGATGTGGCTTCTATGAATTTTTTTTCTCCTCCTCTTTTCTCTCTCTTCTTCGTGATAAAATACAAGATCTCCTTTCATTTGTTTTTTTTCTATATAACTTGGTCCTTATTCTTTTAATTATTATTTTTTTTAATCTTTTATAAATTATTTTTTTCTTCAATTTCATCTCTCATCATTTGATTTTATTAATTTTTATATCAAATTTGTTATTTATTCTTTTAATTGCTATTTATTTTTTTTATCCATTTTCTAATTGAATCTTGTTTTCAATTTCACTCTTTTTTTATCATTTTTTTAATTGAGTTTTTCTTTTCAATTTCATCACTTAAGATTTAATTTTGATTTATTGTTATGAAAAATTTAATTCCTTTTTTTATATCTTTTTTAATATTTTTTTTTAATTTCATCTCTTTGACTCCATCAATATCCAATCATAACCCTTAATCAAAGGGGCTTCTCTCATGAAGGCATGATTAACTGTCTTTTGTTCTCCGAAAAATGAATGGTAAATACAAGGTGCAATTTTGTATGAGAATCTTGAATATATAATTCTATAAAATATTATTTATTCATCAAATTACAAAATCAAGAATATTTATGGAAAATAAATAGTCTAAAAATTATGTTTATTCTACTATTATTATCCAAACCGAGCTAAACAGTTAGACTATCTAACCATACTAATTAAACTAATTAAACCGGACTTGTTTAAGTAATGTATTAAGCATTACTATAGTTTCTTTAATAAAAAAAATCATAATTAGTGGAATTTTAATATTTTCATCTTCTAAAATAACTTGCATGCTTTCTTATTTTTTATCCGGTAATATACTAATTAAATCTACACACAACCTCCTAATGTTATTGCAATTAAGTTATTACTCAATAATTTTGATTTGTGTTGTGTTTATGTTGATTTGTGAAGGATATCATCACTCCTAATTAATTCTAAATCACAACATAATTCATAAATGCCATAATTTGCAACAAGCAATGGCTTGCATTGTAAGTAACTATAAAACGTAGTTAAGAGCAGTATTTCACAAGTATTTATTTGATGACTTTTACGAAAACTTTGTTCGAGAATATTCTAACATTTGTTTTTGCAATATGGCTAAAATTGCATTACAACATCAATCGCGATCGTGTTAGGAATTAATTTTTCCGAGTCTTTATCCATTTTCTTGTTTGGTGTGGCAATTAATGGGATTGGATATACAATGATAATGATATATTGTCTATTTGTTTCAAATTATGTTTAAATTCATTTTAAAAGGAAATATGTTTGATTTAAAAAAACATTAATTTAAATATTTTTATATAGTTTTGATACGGCCAGAGAGATATGACTAGAAAGATGTTACTGTATACATTGTTGACTACTGCCTTCATCTCCATGAAATGAACATGTAATCAGATTGATTGATGCCTTTAATGCCATTTTCAGATTTATCAACGACCAACTTGCTTAATTCTCACTGCTATAATTTCTTTCCGACAGAACAACAAGGTTTCAAATGAAGAGCCCATGCATCTGCAGACCGCAGCTAGCTATGAAGAGTCAAATAATCGATGGTGTTTGTTTCCGGGAAAGCTTTAGTTTTTAAAGTAAACCGCACTGATAACATGATTAGAAATGTTAAAACTTAATTTATTGTTTGTGTGGGATTATTTAATTTATGTTGAAAACCATATATTTATTGAAAGCAGTTTAGCGTTGCTTTTCCCCTTCTCTTGTATCTTGGGAGAGTGAATTTGCAATTTTCACTGATCTGGTTGGATCGGATCCGATCTAAAATTAAATGCATTAAACCGGATCCGACTAAGTTAAAAAAATTAATTTCAACTTTAATTTTTTATTATGTTCTATTCAAAAAATTAATGTTTAATATTATTCAATAACACTACATAAATTAGAAGGAGATCACTTGATAACGTAATATTTGCAGAATTTGATCGCAATCTCAATTTTATTCCTGGTGATATTTTACCTAATGTTGTTGCTTGCTTAAAAAACCAAGAAAACTGTAGTCCTTATCGGATGAATTTCGTACATTATGGAATTGTAGATAATTTAATAGAATAATAAAAAATATTTTATATAAGTATTATTTATTTCATGATATAATAGCAGTAGTTAAATTCATAATATTTAAATTAAAAACCATCGATATTAATATATATCTTTTTTAATTATTTTATAACCTCAATTTAAAAAGTATTCTTAATCAAATACATTAAACTACTCTTTGTTCAATCTCAATTCCAACCATAATTTTCACCAAACATATATATAAATACCACATCAATCTCAACTAAAAATATTTTTTATAAAATAATTCATTTAAAATTACAACCACAAAAATTATCACACTAATAAAAACAATCTTGTACATGTTCACATCTGCAGCTTCACTTCTAATTACTTGGCAATCTTATTTTGACAAAAGACATGTTCATTAGTACCAAGTACCAACCATAGATATCTGATAGTTTGACTAGGACCTAGATGATCCGGACCTTGACTGGATTTTAAATTATAAAAATCTAGATTTGTAATTGACTTTATTAAATTTAAATATTCTACATAGTCAACTTGAAATTCAGGTGATACTCTGTAACTTGAATAAGATTTTATACATATACATATATATATATATATATATATATTTTTAATAAATCTAAAAAATATAAAATTAATTTGATTTAGTTATTTCTTGATTTTTAATATGAGATAACTATACTATAATTAACATATTTTTTTTATAATTTATATCTATATATATATATTATTTTAAAAATTTTACATGTAAGATATTAAAACTTCAAATATAATTTTTATTTTATTTTTTACTTGAAACTTGGCCTCTTGATTGGGTCCATTAATTCTTGGAGTGAGTATAATAATTATAGAATGGGCACGTTAATTTCTTTTCGAAAAAACTTAAAGATAATGTTACGTGAACATGTTTTTCTATCCTTTTTTGATAGGATAAAAATTAATTTTAAAATAAATTAATTTATATAATTATTTTTATTTTTATCACTTTAACTAAATATATTTCTGTTTGTTTTCTAATGGTCTCTTCCATTCTAGGACAATTCTATGACATTAACTAAATACAAGAGGGTTTTTTTTATATATATAATGAAAGGGAGACTTGTTCTATTTTTTTATTATTATTATTATTAGAACCTGCTCTTCTTATTTGAAGTTTTGTGCTCTAAAATCCCCGCCGGCCCCGCATTAAGCCATTTTGTTGGTCTTAATTTTGCAAGTCGGTCACAGTGAAAAAAATCCCATCAAATTTTACCCGATTTTCATCATTCCAACTCAATTAGATTCGATTGTAAATAGACTGCGAGAATTTACGACCATATTATTTAAAATTCAGTTTAGTTGGGTTATATCGAGGAAATGTGATGAAGAAAATGGGTAAAATTGACGAAAGTTTTTTTTTATAGGGTCTCATTTGTCAGATTGGAAAAAACTAGGGACCAAATTGGGAATTTCCATTGGGCTAGTAAAATGTTTTATGTTGGGCCCTCTTAGTCCAAGAATTCTGCCATTCTGGTTCAACAGAAATTGGGTTCTAGGCCCAAGTTTTACAAATCAAGGCAACATAATTTATTTAATATTTCGGGAATCATGCAAATTTGAAAAGAAAATCATCCCAAATCACACAAATAAATAAATAAATAAATTCATTCTAGTCTATTTGATTTGTGGAACCAGCACATCACCAAAGCTTGAGGTTTTTCCTTTAATCAATTCGATAAGCCTATTCCATGCAATTAATCTCGAATTTTATTTCCTTAAAAATCTTCAACCACGAGATGATTAGTGGGCTCCACCGATGTTTCCCACATGATCGATCGCATACGAACCATTTGATCCTCCTCAGACCAGTGAGATTTTACCTACAGATGGATTCAAAAGATTGAAGGCTTTGGGTTCCAAATTCCAATATCCTAGCAGATTTTTCTATCAACTGTTCAAATCTAATTCGTGTGGGCTATTAATGTCTTCGCAGCTTATTGGGCTCATCTCCACAAACATGGGAGCCATCTATTCTTGTTCCGTAGAGCAATATTTTCCCTCGGATATTTATATATAATTTGAAGCAGTGGCACCTTCTGTCCTGTGATTCCACTAAAAAACACCAAGCGATTATGTGAAATTTTATGGTAATCAATAAATACTTAAAAAAATAACTAGTGGCATCTTGCAAAATGATATATATATATATATATATATATATATATAAAATAAAAAATGAAGATTGTAAATAATTGGTGTAATAAATTCGAAGGTGGAGACAGACCGAACTGACATGAAGACAACCCACAAATCCATCTTCTCATTTGCAGGCGAGGGGTGTTTTCTTTATTATTCCCAAGTACTGGTTGTGGAACAATGAAGTCAAATCGAGGTCCAACTAGGTTTGGTTGCCATGGAATGTGAACTTGATTTGATAATGAATGTAGTAGGCGTGCTCTTTATTTACACTTGCTTTAAGACACTCATGAACGCAACACGTCAGCTGCAGTTCATTGGCGTGTTTTTCTCGGTTTTATATTTATAATAAGAAATTTATCTTAGCCCATCATGAGTTTTATTCTTTTACTATGAAAATAAGTTTTGAGATATTTTCATCATATTTTAAGTTATATTTTATTTATTTTCTCTAGTTAAAAAATAGTGTTATGACTTGTTATAATATTTTGTAATATATTTAAACATCTTGATGGAATATATACTTGTTTAATTAAATTTATTTAACGAGAAATAATTTTTTTATGATTTTATATAAAAATTTATAGAATTGATAGTGTTAAACTTAATTATTTTTTGAATTTGACCAGTACTTAATCTAGTTTGTCTAAAACTTAGCACATTATCAAGTTCAATGCATTTTAACTGCAGTGTACTTGTTTTCCTATGAATTTATATTTATAATTTTTTCTTTATCTAGTGTTTTTTTTAGTAAAAATATAGGGATGAAAACTTGATTCATCAGTATTCAGCTTTACTTAATCCATTTAAATTTAAAAAATATGTATTAATTGATAATTATGTTAAAATTGATAAAATTTTAAATTATTTATAAAAAATAGAAACAATATATATATATATATATATATATATATATATATCAATCTAAACATGATATATCATATACATATCTTCCACGTTAAAAGAAAAAAAAAAGGAAATAGTAAAAAAAAGGCATTGCTAGATGAAAATCTTGATTGCTGTAATCATAGCTTCCTTCGAATAATTTTGGTGCATAGTTGAGCTGAGCATTCACATCGAGGCCTAACTTATCGAATCAGTCGGTGAGTCGGTGGAATAGTCATGGCAACCTGTCATGAATCAGGGGGTGTTTAGTAATATAATTTTATTACTTTTTAAAGTATTTTTTATTTAAAAATATATTAAAATAAATTCTTTAAAAGTAATTTTTCACATCAACCAATTAAAATATATATAAATATAAAAAACATATTAATTTAAAATAAAAAAATAAATTTTTTTAAAAATACTTTTTAAAACACGAAAAGAAACCAAACTTAAAAACAACTGTTTGCATGTCTCATATAATACTCTTTCTTTAGTATGCAATTGAAGAATTCTATTCTCAATGCTTCAGCACAAAATCTTAATAAAATCTCAGGCAATAATCAAACACAAAGTATTCTCTCAATGAGTGGAAATCTGATAGATATCCTAACCTTTTTCCATGCATGCCTCATCAAGACCTTTAATCTCATGGCTGGCACTTTTCTCTCCATGCTAATAATAAATAACCCTAGTTCTTTTGCAACAATTTCAAAGAAGTCCTTAATCCAGCAATCGTCACTGGTTTTTCGCCTAGTTACTAACCTGACCGAGTTGCATTCAAGCTTGAGTGACTTAACAGGTTAATTCACAACTTAGTTAATTGGATTAAATTTGAACACGACTTGACTTAACTGTATTAATTTTAAAAAATAAATAAATAAATTGTAGCGATATTATTTTTGATAAAACGATTGGCCTGAACTCGTGGATTAATCCCGTGACACACCGATCCAAGACAGACCTCAAACCAGTGAAGAGAACCATGTTTTTTCTCCCACAAAACAGTTCGATCAAGTATAATGTCTTGTCAGAAGGACTCCACTGAGTGGCTTGTACAAATTGACAGCTGGGATTTTCGAAGTCTATACACAAGCAGAAAGGGGGCAAAAAAGATTCCAATCATTTCATGTATATATAGCCACTATTCCCAGTAAGAAATTACCATCTGCAATGGGGATGGGACCATAATTGTCCCATCATATTTCTAGATTTTTATTTTATTTTAAAAGTATTTATTTTTTCTATTTTAGAAATCATCATACAGCATGAAACACACAGCGTGAAACACGTAAACAAGAAGAGACTAGATAATAAACTAAGATTTCTTTTTGCAATACATGGCATCAAGCCTTTGAACTCCATCACCCCCACTTTTCAAAGCAATTCACATCAATTTCAGCAGTGAATTATCTTGGGGAAAACAACAAAGACGTGAGATTTAAAATGCCACGACCAAAAAGCATAGCTAATAGAAATAGAAGAGAAACAAATCTGCTTTTAAGAGGCCTGAGCTGCATTACTTTTAGCTTTACAGTAGTGAAATGCGCCCTTAAAGCACGTCTCAGGCATAGAGAAGAATATTTTTTGAACAAGGATCTTCTATGCCTTGAATATGAAGGAGAGTTGTTTGTTTTATATTCATGAGGTGCTAACCTTTTCAACTTTCCACCACATGGGATTGCTACTTGCTTGTCCTTATACAAGAACTTCAAGAGGTGAAACAAGGCTATATATAGGTGAGTGGGATTTAGTAAGATTTGGGTTCAACTAGCAAATAAATGGTTGGTGGATTTATATATTGAAATTGGATGAATTATATATAAAAATATATAGTGGTTAAGATTGTTTCAAGATAAAGATTTTGATAACATTGAACCCTAATCCTATTCGACCTTTCCAAAAAGCTTTAGAAGATGATGATGATGAGTTTCCAAATTAAATAAAGCAAGAAGAAATGCTTGAGATTTTTCTACTAATGGAAGGTGAGGACATGCTTCCTGTGAGTGCAGGGACCATATGTTCAGATCATTGCCTATAGCATACCCCAGCAGCATTTAAGAGATTCTGCACAAGACCATAACTCCCGCCCCAATGACATTCACAGTTCCATAGTCCCACTATTTAACTCGCTGAAATCTTGATTGTCTTTTTCCATTGGTCCTTCTCCCCGTCAACAAAGAACCTAAGGACGACTTCTATTATATAGGTTTTTTCTGTGAAAAAAAATCAAGGCCTGAGGGTGGTAAGGAGCTCCATCAGTACCAGTAGAACTTTTGTTTTGAGCAAGTCACATGTGAGAAATGTCCAAGCCAGTCAACAGGTGATAGCAGAGCTAAAAACATAGATACCGAACCAGATTTGAGAAAAGAAAAAAATATAGCGTTTCACGCTGGACCATAACCACATTAACTCCAGCCACTAGCCAAGCCTCCTAAGTCCTAACTTTCTTCAACAGGCATTCATGAAACAACCAACTGCTTTAATTACCTGCACTACAGCAGGATGGTGTAAGTGTCCTTCCTTGGTCCTTGCGAAGAGGTATTTCTAGCCTCCAAACACTACCTCCATAACACTTCTCATTCTGCTTTGCTTTCTCTTCACTTCGTTCTCCAAGCGAAACCCTTCTTTCTTGACCTGAAAAATGTTTGAAATTCCAGTGAAATGGCTGGTTTTCATTCTAACAATTTATCTACCTTTCAACATTGTCGTTTCTATGAACAACCCATTGACAAGAAAGACTTACATTGTCCAAATGGATAGGTCTGCAAAGCCAGAATACTTCACCAGTCACCTTGAATGGTATTCATCGAAAGTACAGTCAGTATTGTCTAAGCCTGAAATTGAAGGCAATGCAGATGAGGAGGACAGGATAATTTATAGCTACGAGACTGCTTTTCATGGGGTTGCCGCCAAGTTGAATGAAGAAGAAGCTGAAAGACTAGAGCAAGCAGATGGAGTAGTGGCTATTTTCCCAGAGACTAAATATCAACTACACACAACAAGAAGTCCCATGTTTCTTGGGCTTGAACCTGAAGACACCACGAGTGTCTGGTCTGAAAAACTTGCAGGCCATGATGTCATAGTGGGAGTGCTGGACACAGGGATTTGGCCAGAGAGTGAGAGCTTCAATGACACAGGCATGACTCCAGTGCCTACTCACTGGAAAGGGATGTGTGAGACAGGCAGGGGTTTTCAGAAACACCATTGTAACAAAAAAATTGTCGGTGCAAGAGTCTTCTACAGAGGATATGAAGCTGTTACTGGCAAAATCAATGGGCAAAATGAGTATAAATCGCCAAGAGATCAAGATGGTCATGGAACTCACACAGCAGCTACAGTTGCTGGCTCTCCAGTTCGTGGAGCAAATCTATTGGGCTATGCTCATGGAACCGCAAGAGGGATGGCACCTGGGGCTAGAATTGCAGTTTACAAGGTTTGCTGGGCTGGTGGATGTTTCAGCTCAGATATTCTGTCCGCAGTTGATAGGGCAGTAGCTGATGGAGTGAATGTCTTATCAATATCTTTGGGTGGTGGGGTTTCGTCTTACTACCGCGACAGTTTGTCCATAGCTGCCTTTGGATCAATGGAGATGGGTGTTTTTGTTTCATGCTCAGCGGGAAATGCAGGACCTGAACCTGCCAGCCTCACCAATGTCTCACCATGGATCACCACAGTTGGTGCTAGTACTATGGACAGAGATTTTCCAGCCACTGCCAGGCTAGGAACTGGCAGAACTATATCTGGAGTTTCACTCTATAAAGGCCGAAGGACTTTGTCGACACGGAAGCAATATCCTCTAGTTTACATGGGAGGCAACTCTAGCAGCCTCGACCCAAGTTCATTGTGCTTGGAAGGAACTTTAAATCCTCGCGTTGTTGCTGGAAAGATTGTGATATGTGAACGCGGTATTAGTCCTCGAGTTCAAAAGGGTCAGGTAGCAAAACAAGCAGGGGCAGTAGGCATGATTCTAGCAAATACAGCAGCAAATGGAGAGGAGCTGGTTGCAGACTGTCACCTGCTTCCAGCAGTTGCAGTGGGAGAGAGAGAAGGGAAATTGATCAAAAGTTACGCTTTAACTAGTCGAAATGCAACTGCAACTCTAGCTTTTCGTGGTACAAGTTTGGGAATTAGGCCTTCTCCAGTAGTGGCAGCATTTTCATCCAGAGGACCAAATTTACTGACTCTTGAGATTCTGAAACCTGATATTGTTGCACCCGGTGTGAACATACTCGCTGCCTGGACTGGTGATTTAGGTCCATCAAGTTTGCCAACAGATCACAGGAGAGTGAAGTTCAACATACTCTCAGGAACTTCCATGTCATGCCCACATGTTAGTGGAATTGCTGCCTTGCTCAAGGCTAGGCACCCAGAATGGAGTCCAGCAACAATCAAATCTGCACTGATGACAACAGCTTATGTTCATGATAACACCCACCATCCACTGAAAGATGCTTCAGCAGCTACTCCTTCAACCCCTTTTGATCATGGTGCAGGGCACATAAACCCAATGAAAGCTCAAGACCCAGGTCTGATTTATGATCTTAAACCTCAGGATTACTTCGATTTTCTCTGCACACAGAAGCTTACTCCAACACAGCTGAAAGTTTTCGGCAAGTACGCAAACAGGTCTTGTCGACATTCCCTCGCAAATCCAGGGGATTTGAACTATCCATCTATCTCGGCAGTTTTCCCAGATGATACTTCGATTAAAGTTTTGACTCTCCACAGAACTGTTACCAATGTTGGCCTTCCATCTTCAACATACCATGTAGTGGTCTCACCATTCAAAGGAGCAACAGTTAAAGTCGAACCAGAAATCTTGAACTTCACTAGGAAAAATCAGAAACTATCTTACAAGATCATCTTCACCACAAAGAATAGGCAAACAATGCCTGAGTTTGGAGGTTTGGTATGGAAGGATGGAGCACACAAAGTAAGAAGCCCAATTGCTATCACTTGGTTGACACCAGTTACATAAATCATGCTATGGATTTTAACATTTGAGTATCCATGTTCTTTGCAATAATTAAGAATGTTTTGTAAAGAGTCCAGAGGCTCGCTCTTTTTTATCACTTGGAATGGAATGCCCGCTCTTTGTTTTTCTTGCAGTCATCAATGAGATAGTTTGGACAGACCCTTCCAATTTGTAGTCATAAACCCATAGATGCAAACTAACAAACAGAACATGAGGAAGGAGGGCCATTTGTTATGCCAGGGGACAGCTATCCATCTTCCCTACAACTCAGAGCATCTCCAATGGAGAAGCCAGATGAATAGTTAAAAATTAAAAACTAATATTTTGGATTTTTTTTGGTTATTAATGGCTTTTCTCTCCCACAAAAGCTATTTCATATCTTTAAGTAGGGTCATTAAAAAAATAAATCAATTAAATATAATCATGTAAAAAAAAATAACATCAAATTTATTAAGAAATAATAAGACATTTGTTTCTTTTACTCCAATATAAATAGCTTGACTTTTTTTTATTAGAATAAATATAATAAAAAAAACTATATTTATACTATTCAAAATACTATTTTATCAATTTAACTTTACAAAATAGCATTTGAGATGCTCTCATGGTCGGTTCGTCTCATATGTCTACTTCATTTTCTTAACGCACTTCAAAAGGTGTCAAATTTAACTACATTTAGGGCAAAACATCAGTTGCTCTTCAGCTTCTGTACGTCATACAAACAACAGCTAGAATAGTAATAAAAATGTTGTCAAGGTTGAAGTTTAGCCTTTCCATGAACTGGAAAACTAGTTTGAACAAACCACGTTAATTTTCCACCAATGCTATGACTGGCCAAAAGCCAGGAAAAATGTTAGAGTTAGCCATGTCTACTATTCCTTGTGCCAAACAAAAAAATGTTAGATTGGATGAAAATCCTATTAGTTGAATAATCAAGATGACAATTCCAAAAATTCAAGATGCTCAAAAATAAAATTGATGTGTGGATAATTGATTAATCTCTTATTTTAAATAATTTGATTTATTTTTCCTAGTAAAGGTGTCTAGTGGCTTGATATGAAAAGCCCGAGGGGTTTATAACTAGCAGCAGATGATGTCTGATAAGTCATGTTAACTAGTAGTAGTAGACAGTGTCTGGTAAGCCAAGATGACAGGTAATTGTGGTAAAAGCAAGTAGTGCCTGGTAGGTGATCGGTAGCTATGATAGTAATAGGTAATGCCTAGTAAGTCAAGTAACCGGTAGCCTTGGTACCTATAAAAGATCTCATTTGATGGACGTGAGGAATCTTTAATGGTAAATTCAGTAACTTTGTAGAGAGAGAACATACAATAATATTTTAGAGAGATAGAATTTGAAAATATATGTGCTAAAAATATTAAGAATGAAAAGATTGTGAACCTTTGGCTTGAAGGATTCGTAGTGTATTTATAACTCATGAATCTTGTTCTTTTATGAAGAGAAGGGGCTGGATTGTAATTTTATCCTTGAGATATTTTGAATTGTATTGTATTTAAAATAATATGTATCATATCAGTATAAATTTTTTTTATGAGTGTTAGGCTTGTGCAAGGTGATCGAGCCTATCAGAGGTGAAAGTAGGTCCAAGCACGCTGTTTGAACCCAGACGCGTTAGGCTCGGACGTAATAGCCCAACCCCACGGGGGTGTTAGGGTGCATGCCTACCACCCTTGGTGCTGGGTAGTACACCTAGTTGGGCTCGGCATATATCTTGTGCATGCGCCCATGCAATGTGCACGGGCTTGGGCTCCTTGTCCAGGTCCATGGTCGTGGGATGTGAGCTCAGCTCCTTGCTCGAGCCCATTCTTTTTGGGATCTGGTCTTGAGCTATCAACATGTGTATATCATTAGTAAAAGAGGCATTAATACAACTGAGAAGAAGATTGTCTTGGGTTTCTCATATATCAAAGGCTGGGTTTGATTGCATGGTGGAATTTTCTTTGCAAGCATTTTAATAGTGTTATCAACATAGCTAAACACTTTTTGACCTTTGAGATAGGGAAGCATGGTTGCTTACCAATTTAGAAAATTAGTGCGAGTAAGTTTGGTGATATTGATGCTGGAAGAAGGATTGGAGATAGATAAAGTGTTGTTAGAAGTAAGGGAAGAATGGGGAGAGGCGGCCATAGTGACTAAAAGGAATCTGAGAAAGGAATTTAGAAGAAAGAGGTAAAAGTAATGGACAGAGAAGAATCTTTATGAGAGGACGTAAGTTGTTGGCTCTGATACTAAGTAGAATTTAACAGAGACATATGAGGTAGAATTGTTTTTTTATTTTCAATGGTTTGTTGTGTACAGGGTCTAAATATTTATAATACAACTGTGAGTAAATCACTTCTAATTTGCTATACAAAATTCAAAAGTAGAATCTGAAAATGTAAATCAAGGCATTTAACAGAACCAAAACTAAAGGTCCAGGATTATTGTTATGTCTTCTCCGCTTGCTGAGGTTTGGCCTGATTTTTAGTTGCTTCACAATCTTTTACGTGATCAACAGATCTCAATTCAATAAGCAGGATGTTTTGGGGTTTGATATCCAAATGGATTATCTTCTGTCTACACTCTTCATGAAGATAGGCCAATGGCTATGCCAAGGATGATTTTCTTTTTCTGATGCCGATCGAGCACAAACTCACAGGTTTTATAGAATATCCAATTATCCAAGGACCCATTAGACATGTACTAGTAAACAAGAAGCTAATTGAATTTATCAGAACAAAAACCAAGAAGTCTTACCAAGTTCACATGGTGGATACTACCAATTGCCTCAACCTCAGTGAGAAACGATTTCCTGACTTGGCTTGAACCATTGAGTTGCTTCACTGCAATTTTGGTGCCATCAAGTAGAATCCCTTCAAAAACTCTACTAAATCCTCCCTCACCAAGAACCTGACTGAAGTTTCGTGTCATGGCTTTCAGATCTTCATAAATGAATCTAGTACGCGTTCCAAGTTTTTTTTTCCAAGTAATCTTCCTCTACATCATCGACATTTCCTCTTTTTCGAGCTAGCAGCACCAAAATTCCATTTAAGAAAAGTAGACCGAAGAAGGATCCAATGCTGGATCCTAATATTTTCACCAGTTCTCTTCTCTTCATTCCCTGAGGAACTGCATGTGGAGCGTTTTGCACCTTAAGATAAACAGATAGCCACTATTATCACTATCCTTCAATGAAAAAAAATCTGGTGGCAAGTAACAATCACCCATAGCAGGATCAGAATGATACCGGAAAACAACAGCTTTGCACGAACAATTCCTTAAACACATCACCTTGCAAGTCTCCAAAGTGACATTTCCAAGGTCGGCGTGAAAAGCGAAGTAGCTCGTGACTTTTACCTCTAGAAAGATTTGTGATTGTGAAGCATTGGAAGACAAGGGAGTAATTTCAAGACACCCAATTTCAGGTTGCTTTTCGATTACTCGCTTGAAATAGGTTGTTCCCTGGATAGTCGGTTCAGGACACCTACATTTCTGACCATTCGAGCAAATACCAAATTTCCCACAAACTTTAGGGTAAGAACATTCATCAATTTCCTCCGTAAATAGATCCGCAACCTCGTCCCATCCGAACCTATCGAATTCTTCCCACTCATAAACCCTTAAATGTCTATCAGAGCCAAATCTCATGTACTGTGCAGACGAAGCCCGGTCAAAGAAAATCTGTTCATATGGTACTTCAGTTGATGGAGAAGAATTTAAGAACAAACCTAAGCTTTCCATTCATAAATCTAACAAAGGTCGAATCCTTATTCATTTCTGCAGCATTTCCTACAAGTTGATAATACACTTGTGGCAGATTGGACTCAACTGAAGCAAACAATCCTTTGTAAGTGACAGAAAGAGAAAACAGGCCTTGTTCGGTCGAATTTGACAAGGAAACAGTAGGAGTGAGTTTCTGCCCTGCCATCAGGTTCTGACCTGGAAGTAAGCAATCAGTTGGGTGATCGAAGGATTGCCAGACTGTTGCGTTATTATCATCGAAAAGCACAAGGTTGCCCATATCAGTCAAGTTCATACCGGCAACAGATTTACCAGTAGTGTTTGTCGACCAGGCTATGCTCCCATCAACATCTTTCTAGACCAAACCCTCACCCGATGTCAGCTGCAAAGTTGCATTACTTTGAACAGGATGGTCTCAGTTGGCAGACCAAACTACTACAGGGGAACCATAGCCATTGGCAATTGAAATAACAAAGAAGTAAGAGTTACTGCAGGTTCCATTGCAGAAGAAACCACAAGCGAATTTTGGGTCAAAGGTTGCGATGGCAAGGATAGCTCTCACCACTGATCCATCACGAAAAGTGTCTGCACCGACCGTTTTAGTTTTCCATGAATTCCCGACTAGCATAACTGGATCCACGTAAGGTTGGGCAGTGATTAAGTAAACAAGAAGTTGAAGAACAAGAAGGTGAAAAACCCAACAGCAACATTTAGGCCAACAGACGTTCATTGCAAGGAAAACAATTTCTGTGGAAAAAGAGGGAGGGAAAGAAACGATCGAGGCTTAAAAAATTTCTTTTTAATTGGTTCCAAAATCGAGTTCAAAGTCCACCAAGTCAACCGCAGCTACATTTTATTCTTCTGGGGAAATTCAAGAAGAGAAAACAGTGTATTTTGCTCCACATGACCAATCAATGCATGTTAGAGGAGGACTAGAACTAGCCGCCAGTCCCACTCGTCCAAACTTCATTAACTATGAAAGCATCAAACAATAATTGTAAATCAGCGAGGACAGAAAAATACTGGTTTCTTTTTTGTTATAGATGAAAAGAGAAAATGAATATTGTGCAAGAACAATTACTGCTTCTTGACAATTTATGCATCAGATTTGTTTGTTCCTATTAAAATTTCTGTATTTGGTAGATATATTAAAAAGATTAGTTTTAAAACTTTACCTCACCTACCGATAGATTGACCTGCGACCTAAAATTTATATCAGGTTAGATTTCAATAAAAATAAAAAAAAAATTAATTAGGTATGACCTAATTAAAAATTCTGATAAACCTATGACCCGTCAGAGAAAATCCAATTGAAATCTAATCAAAATTTGTTGAATTTTTTTTAAATGATAGTATTTTAAAAAAAATATTAGGATACTGTTCTGCTTCACCATCAGGACTTTTTCCATATTTATCATGATTTGGGTTTTTAAAAATAATGCTTGTAAGGCCACGTACATCATATTTTAAGTATAGGAACTTTTTAAGTAATTTCCAATTATGATTACATAAAAAAAAATATTTCCAAGGGATTTGAAAGTTTAAATTATTAAACCATTACATAAAAACTATTAAGTAAGAGTAATTGAAAGTTTAAATTATAAAAGGATTCGACTGTAGATATTTAAAAGAATTTTATTTTCAAGAGCTGTTTAAAAGTGTGATGAAAGCATGATTGAAACTATATTTTATCTCAATTATAGTTTTAAAAATATTTTGTTAATCAATACACATTATAATTTTGTATAATTGTACTAAAAATTCCTTTTAAAATCTTGATTAAAAAAAAGTCAATAGATATTTGACCACCTATAACAAGCATGTTGCATATAACTCTTCTGACACAAGTATAACGAAGAATGGAGTTTATTACATTTAAAAACATAGAAAAAATCCACACAACTCTAAAATTCTAAATTATTATAACTAAAAGCTAAAGGCCTATAGAATAAAATAAATAGTTTGTCCTCGTTGACCAGGTGCCAAACAGGAGATAAAAAAAAATCAGAATTAATATAATGAATAAATTGAAAGGGTATAATTTTTAAACTCATATGCTAGATAAAAATGAACAAAATTCGATATGGTGCATGCATAAACTCCTGCGCTAGACATCCCACATCAGTGCATGATTTAGGCCTATATATATATATATATAAAAGAGAAAACATAAAGTGAGTGCCTGTCCGGCATGGGTTTCAAAGGTTTCAGCTGGCTTTCATCTAGAAATTGCTTTGTTGTGTAATGGGATCTTATGTTCTGCTTTTAGCTTTGCTTGGTTGAGTGTTTTTATACACCAGGCAGGCATTGGGAGTTTCTTCACATAAAATTATTGTATTATTGGTGGAAAACTCGGTTTGGCTCGCCATGATGGCTCTGGTTAATTTATCATGCCAAAATTATTGTTACATGCATGTTATTGGTGAGAAATGTTAGCAATTAACTTTATAGATACCTAAACTGATGAGGTTTTATGTTTGTGTTTTAATGATTACGAGTTCTTTCAGGATCATTAGAAACTTACATGAATTAACTCAAATACCCATATTAGTAAAAATATATATAAAACACTAAAAAAAACTATTAATTTGATATTTTTTTTCAAATGAAACACACTTGAAAGAACTCACATTATGCCTTCAATTTTCTGATTGCATTCATCGTTATATTACAAAAAAATCATGGACTCACATTATGAAGTCACCAATACTCTAGGTTTGAATTGCCATTGCCTCTAGAACACATACACAAACTTTCTATGGGATTACAGAAAAATCATGGGCTCACATTCATGGGCCTACATTAACAGTTATTGAAAACATTTTCACGAAATTAACACAGAAACTTTTCTACTGATAATGGTGATGCAAATTAAACATCACCGTCCAGCCACAAGGAAAGTGTCTTCTTCAATGAATATAACTCAATTAGTTTTTTTAAAAAAAATTATTTTTAAAAGTTATTAATTCGAGTTTCATAAATTTTAGGATAATTAACGGTTTATATAATCATTAATTTCAGAATCCATTGGATTAATCGATATACCCGTAAGTTGTCCCGTACACCAACATTAATAATAGTAAAAAAAAATGTATTCTTCTTTTCTTTTTTTAAAGATTATATTATCTTTATACCAACTTACACATTTCAAGAATAATTTTTTATAAAAAATAATTTTAAATGGTCATGTTGCTGTTTGAACTAATAAAATTATCGTATAAAATATGTTATTTCACTAGTTTTTTTTTTTTTTTTATCAGAAGAGATGGAGTCGTCGAGGTGATAATATTTTTTATAACAAAAGAAAAGGGAGAAAGTGTTTTGACTCCCAAGATCATTAACTATTAGTATCTTCTCTTGCATCTGCATCGGTCAGTAAGCTTGATTTTGCGTATATTTTATTTTTTGTGATAAAAAGAATATATGCAATGCGCACCTAATACTATAAAATACGTGGATCTTCGCCATCACTCGAGCTTGTAATCGTGCTAAAATACTATAATATCGTGGCAAAGTCATCAGGCGGCTATATTAAATATATATATCATCTAGCCCTTTAATTTTAAATAGGAATTATTAAATTTATTTGGTACAGCAATTAATTGTTCATTTTCTTGTGAGAGAAACCTCATTTCAGTCTTCGATCTATCCACTAATATTCAATAGAGTCTCTCTGAACAAGATTAAAAGTCTTACCAAATTAAAATATAATACAACTATAAAACAAATTAAAATGATTTTTTTTATAACCCGAGATGCCCAGTTAACTTATGCGCACCATAACTAATCTCTTGACCCACTAAATATCCTGCAGGCTCGGTGAGCATGTAAAGCACCACGAGGATGATAGGCATACACATAAAAGATCGAACTCAGATGCAAAAAAATAAAACAAAGTCCCTGCCACAACAATATTTTTAATGTTAGAAAATGTGTTATAGATTACAGTTCAAAGTTCTTTTCACTCTAAAATACATTAAAAACTATATTTTTTTATTTTTTAAAAAATTATTTTTTGATACCAACACATTAAAATGACTAAAAATATGAAAAAATAATTTTTAAACAAAAAATAATTTTTTAAAAAATATAATTTCAATTATGATTCCAAAACAATATCTAAAAAAATTATTGTCACGTAACTAATCTGCATTATTGTTTTAATCTGATTTATATTTGTCTAGTCAAATTTTTATACACCTGTTCATCAAAGTAAAAGGAAGGCATCGCAGGGATACTACTAAAATACAAAAAAAATATCATTGATCTTTGACCAAAGTGGCTCCATCATCGTTATCATCCACAATTCCACTGCTGCTGGGCAGATGCAATTATTTTCTTGACGAAACCTCACATGTCAATCCTCCACGTGTTGGCTCAAAGTTTTCTCTCAAAATCCTTGATTATGAAAAAAGATGCTAACTTCACAGGCCGTGGATTAAAGCCAGCAAGAACATTGTTTCATATCATCATACTGTGTTTCAAAACAGAATGATTGAAATATATGTTAAAAGTTATCATTGAATAACAGTGTTTTAGGTTTTTAAAAAACCAAATGGTAAATAAAAAAAGTTACATAAATGTCACTAAACTCGGTACAAATACAATGGTTAAAACTTGTAAAATTTGTCCTCAGAAATTAAGTGAAAATTATTTAATTTGATCTTATAGGTAGACTAGTTCAAAGAAAAAAAAATAAACATGTCAGGTTGATCTCATTCAATCCATCAAAACCGCGACCATGTTTATGGATTTTATTGAGTTGAATTAATTTTTTAAATTTATTATATGATAAAAAAAAATATAAAATCAATTTATAATCAATTCAATACTAAATAATAAAATTCAATAAAAATTCAATATTAAATAATAAAATTAAAAAAACAAAAACAAAAAAAATCCCAACCAAGAACGTGGGTTTAACGGAGACCCGCACCCCTTACCCAAGTTTTAATAGTCGCCTGCCCCATTTTTGGAAAGAAAATGTGACAAATGACATGTAGTCTGCTGCAATCTAAAAAATATATGTACCCTCACCACTTGAATACACAATTTTAGGCACCGTTTGGGAACGCGGCTGCGGCCGCGTTACCAAAAAATTTGAAATTTTTTTTTTTTACTAAAATTTAATATGGTTTGTATGTTTTGGATCGTTTTGATGTGCTGATGTCAAAAATAATTTTTAAAAAATAAAAAAACATCGTTGGCATGCATTTTGGCACGAAAAGTTATTTGAAAAGCACCCGCAACCACACTGCCAAACACGCTCTAAGCTCGCCTCGCATACTTCAACCAACTGAGGTGTAACATGAATTTGTTATGATATAATAAAAAAAAAATAACTTGGTTTATTATTGACATGAACATTTAAACCGACCTTAACATTTTTAGTTTTATTTATAGTTACAATACACTAACTAAAGCATAATTCCCCATTTTTCCTTAACTCTTTACTAATTATTTTCTTTACTAGATCATTATATATATTATGTTGCGGGTCAAATTAATATTTTTTATATAAATAAAATATTCAAGTGTTGTTAACGTGTTTTCTTTGCAAAATAAATAAATAAATTATATGAGGATTGATTTAATGTAACTTGATTGAATTGACATATTTAAAGATAACTATAACTGATAAAAATACAGTTTATATTAAAAAAAAATCAAAATAATATTATTTTTAGATATTAAAATGACAACATATTAGATTGATTCGGATTAACTCGAGTTAACTTGCTAAATCACTATCCAGGTCACGAGACCATAATATCCTTATAAAAAGCAATTAGTTTTTTTTTATTAAACTTAATTCCCAATCAATCTAATGTTGAAGGATAAAATTAAAACAAAACTTAACTAAATAAATAAGTCGAGTAAACCCAAATTAACTTGTCAAACTCGGCTCATAATTTTGAAATAACCTAGTAGAAAGCAGATCAAAATAAATTATAAAAACCAATTCTCAATCAACTCAATGTTAAAGAAAAAGTTTTTTAAAAACAACATAAAAAACCACCCCAGTCAACCGATTAAACTCTTGACCTGGGTCATAAGATTGAGATAATCTCATAAAATACAAACCAAAATAAATTATAAAATCTAATTCATAATAAACCCAATATTGAAAGATGAAAATGAAAAAAGAATTGATAAAAAAAGACAAAAAAAAAACCTCAAGTCAACCGACTCAACTCATGACCCAAGTCATGAGACTATGATAACCCCATAGAAAACAAATAAAAAAATTATAAATTTCACTTCCTATTAACCTGTTAAACCTGGGTTAGAAGACTAGAATAACTCTATAGAAAGCAAATTGAAAAGGTTATAAATTTCAAATCTCAATTAACCCAATTTAAAGAAAAAAAATATTCAGTTAAAAAAAAGGACAAAAAATTCAAGTAAATTTGGTTAACCTGCAAAACTCGCGACTTGGATCATGAGACCATAATAATCTCATGAAAAAATTAAAAAATAATTATAAAACTTAATTCCTAATCAACTCAATGTTAAATGATGAAGATGAAAAAAAAAATAAAAATAACAAAAAAAATAACTCGAATCAACATAGTTAACCCAAAAAACTTGTGATCTAATGTCATGAGACCATGATACCTCATAGAAAAAAAAATAAAATTATGAAGCCCAATTTATAATTAACTCAATGTTGAAGGATGAAGTTGAGAAAAATAATTCATAAAAAAATAATCAATCATACAGCTAGCCCGTAAAACTCGTGATTTGGGTTATAAGACCATGATAATTTCATGGAAAATAAATTAAAACAAATCATGAAGTCCTATACCTAGTAAACCCAATGTTGGAATATAATTTTTTTTTAAAAGATTGAAATTAAAAAAAAAAGTCCTAAAAAATCTTAAGGACCAAAATAAAAAAAAACTTAACTTTTCCCTATTTATTACTACATTGGAAAGCAAAGTCCTTCTAGTATATGTTAATATATTTTATACACACACATTTATTTAATGTATTTCAAAACATTAAATCATAAGATTCAAAGATTCGAATGTGAAGCCTCTTAGAAATATGGTTTTTAAATCTAAGCCAGGTTAATAAGTTTATCGGAAAAATTTAAAATTTAAAACATGATTTAAATTGAGTTTCTAATTAAATCGAGCAAGTTATTAACCTAATAAAACTTAATTGATTTGGTTTTAATAACCTAGTTGATCCAATCAAATCCAATCTAAGCTGAAAATGTTTAATATTAATAATAATAAAAAATAATCATTAATAAATATAGTTTAACCCATTCTTTTTTCTGGGTCGATTGAGAGCATGGGTATAAGGTGAACTTGGACAGCAAGCCATTGGCAAAAGGTTGTACACTTAAGGGACTTATTTGAAATGTAGAGCATATATGAAGGACTAATTTGTAGTTAACCCCAAGTTAAGGTTTCGAGTCCAAACAAGTTTCCACAGTCAACATGAAGAAAGCCATGTTCTCCACAGTTATGAACCAAGTCCATTACAACCACCCACAAACGAAGACTCTCTGCCGCCTCTCATTTTTTTTTTCCGACATCACATTCCTACGTGTCATCGATGGGCCAGACACATCACTTTCGAGTGGTGGTTAGTCCAGAGCTTGACACGTGTGTTGCGGCTTCGTAATTTAAGGATAGATGGACAGAAAAACACTTGAAAAAAGACAAACACCTTTTGTGGGCCATCCTATTTCTATCTATACGTGGAAGCCAATTATTGGTCCACTTGTAAGCAGTTCAGTTAGGGGATTCCATTTGTCAGATTCGTGTCGTCCTGTCTGTGCCCCGCAAAAGATTTCAGAATATCGTGATATATAGCCGATTTAACAAAGAGAAGAGATGGAATTAAGAATTTACACCTAATTATTATTATTATTATCATCAAACTTGAAATTTAAAAAATTAAGAATATTTTTTTACTTGAAGTAAAAAATTATTATAAAATTAAATTACATATTATTTTAATTAAAAGTTTAAAATACATTTAAGCCTTTAACTAGCTCATTAATTATAATTTATACCATCTAACTTCTTCAAGAATACTTAATTTGAAATAGTTTTCAGTCAACATCGTTCACTGCTGACTCATATTTTATCATAAATTATATGTAAAGAAATAATTAAATACAAAGAAGGAAAGAATCAGAAGATGGAGCGTCAGGGTGGACACGTGGAAGAAGGAGAGCAAATAATGGTAAGTGAAGGGGCAATTTGGAGCTGGCCTCCCATTCGATAAATAGAGGAAACACAACACATCGCCCTTTCTTTCTTCTCCTCCACAGTCCCCACTTCTTCAAAATTAAATTAATAAAATTAGTAAAAATGAAATAAAATATAAACTCTCTCTTTTAAATCTCTCTCACAAACACTATCTCCCTCTCTGTTCGTGAATGGCAAACGGAGATGACTGTTAACGGTAACGGATTTTAATGACGGAAGTTTACCGAAGGATGTTAAACGACGATGGAGATGATTCGCCGGAAAAATGCAGGGAGCGCAGAAGAAGGAGAATCGAGATGAGGCGTCTCGCCTCTGGTGGTTCTTCTCAGCCGATTGATCCTCTGACTTCAAAAGAGAAGAAACAGGCGGCGGAGGGGGAGAGCTCGAGTTCAACTTCCACGGAAGGAAAACGGGTTGAGGAGACGGTGTGTGAAATTCCGGTGGCGGAGCCGGTTTTTGGGAGCATGTCAGTGTCAGGAAGGTCACGTGAGATGGAGGACGCGATTTCTGTACGGATTAACTTTTTCCAGCCGGAGGTTAACCGCCGGAGACCGGTGCATTTGTTTGGTGTTTTTGACGGTCATGGCGGCGCTCACGTAATTGCAGAAAACTGTCCATCTCTGTTTTTGAAAGGGCATTATGGTCATTTAATAAATCTATTTATATTTTTTTTCTCTATTTTGCGCAGGTGGCAGCATTATGCAGGGAAAGGATGCACGTGTTGATAGAGGAAGAACTGGCACGCGTGGACTCAACACGCGTGAGTAGTGAGAGTGGGGGTGGTGGGGCTGAATGGGAGGAAATGTGGAGGGGAGTGATGAAGAGGAGCTATGAGAGAATGGATGAGGTGGCAATGGGCACGTGCGCATGTGGGAGTGAGTGGTTCAAATGCGGGTGCCACCCCATGCAGATGGCACTCGGTGGGTCTACAGCGGTCGTGGCTGTTTTATCCCCAGAGCATATAATCGTCGCTAATTGTGGCGACTCACGCGCCGTCCTATCGCGAGGCGGGAGGGCCATTCCCCTTAGTGTTGATCATAAGGTTAGTTTTGCAATCGGAAAACGCTGATGGTACTATCAATACACGTGTTAGGTGACGCAGTCCGTCCATTGCTAGTCAAGATTTTAATCATGGTGACTCTAGATTTTTACGTTTTTTGCATGGGATCACATGTATATGATGATGTGAAACACATGGATTTGTCATCTTGCCAAAGAGAACATGTTTTAGAGAACAGGTGGCATTTTGTTTGACAGGGTGGGGACTCTGGACATCCTTGAAACCAGGAGTCTGTCTTTTTTTCTTGTGGAAAGTTGTGCTCTTGTACTACCATGTTTGTGGTCTTGACATTTGGCATGCATGAATCAACTAGTTATGATGTCCATTCTTCATTGAAGAATCCTTTTGACTAAGGTTTCAGAACTGTTCTGATGATTTGAGAAATGGTTTGTGGTTTGTAATGTTTGGACCTACACCAGCACATGCATGTGTTCATGAATAAACAGAGTCCAAATGGCAACTTTCCATCTGTCACGCAATGGAAGTTTTCAATAGTTTAGCAAGGCAACCTCGTATTTTCATCACAGTATGAGTTTTTTTTTCCTCTGATGCAGGATTCAGGATTTGTTTATCGGAGGATTGGAAATGAAAATAAAGATTCCAATCTAACATATGGGATTTACATCTTAATTTTATCTGAAGTAGGATTTACTTGTAATAGTTCAAATTTATTCCACTTTATATAGGATATCCTAATTTTTTGTTAACTATAATCTTATTATCTGAAATTAAATCATACTAAACAAGAAAATGAGAAGTGATTCCATTTCATCGATAAGTCCGCTGCCAAATTTGTTTGCACTTTTTATCAAATTTTCCAATAGATAGAAAAAATTCTTGTTTCTTCCTCAGATTTAAAAGGATTGAAAATTTGGGGAGCTATCTCTCTTTTTTTGGGTATGATTTGACTTGCTCACCCTTTTATCTTTTTGTTACTTTTTTTTACTTGATTAATTAATAAAAAAATTTCCCAACATTTGTTGCAGCCGGATAGGTCGGATGAACTTGCAAGAATTGAAGCTGCTGGAGGCCGAGTGATCTTCCTGAATGGAGCTCGAGTTGAAGGCATTCTTGCTATGTCTCGAGCAATAGGTAATCTATTATAGGTTTAACTGAATCATCGTTCTTTTTTCTGGAGTTACAACTCATCAAACTCATGCGATGTATACACCTAAAGTTAAGTTGTTTATATTTTTTCCACTCGCTCATATAAAGAACTCGCTATTGGGATTAGATGCTTTAATTTTATCACATGACAAGGAACACAGAAAAAACATCTGTCACGTTAGTAGATTGGTTTTCATTTTTACACAAACTACTCTTAGTCCTTTTGCTTACAGATTTGGATGTGCATCCATGTTGAATGTCTCACTTTATGGCGTTGAACAGCCTTGTATTGATAATTTTCAATTTCACCAATGAAAATCACCGTCGAACAAAGTTATGAGTTCATTTTGAAAATTCAGTTCATTTCTTTGAGCAAATTAGTGCCCTTTATTTGCTCTAATGTTATCTAGTTTTCCATTTACAAGTTTGCTCAAGAATAAGTAAGCAATGATCTGCTTTAACCTTTGGAGAGTCATTGATACCCTGAAGAGTAGAAAGGCGAGAAGCATTATTGTAGGAGGTTTTGGTATCTATAGATTTTCTAAACTTGTGGATAGTTTTTAAAATTTATTCACCTGATATAGATGCATGCTTACATTAATAATTCGCCAGCCTATGAATTTTTGATGAATTGATTTGGTGAAATGGGTAGTCTATGCTTGTTATATCCTTGTTATGGGCTCTAGGTTTCCTTTTCCTTTGTTTGGATGAATGGGTTAATTACTGATTAGAGACTGAAATCATTAAACTAGTTCTATATTTGCTGGAAACCACAATACTCCTCTAATACATCTGTTGCCTCTTATTGTATCGAAAACATTTGTTTTGAAAAAACAAGCAAAAGTTTGTGAAGTAATTTTTTTTTTTTTTCCAAATAGGTTCATTCATATAATTAGTAAAGGAAGCACATAGACGTATTTGGATAGTAGTATAAATATAACCATATCCAAATGGAAAAAACAATAACCATAATCCATCCTTTATTGTCCGATTTGGATTTTGAATAAAAAAATCTAAAACATCAGATTTTGGAAATTCATTCAAATATTCATCATCCATTCTCTCTCTCTCTCTTTTTAAAAAAAACTTAATTGAATAGATAGCTTTTAATTTTTTTTTAGAATCAATAATTTTAATAAATATAGCTAACTATATGTAGACAAAAACATTATTATAATTATAATTTGGCCATTACATATAGAATATAAATACAATATGTGTGTGTTTTGGATCGGATTAGTTCAAATACCACAAAAATCATAACCTAACCATAACCATGAATTTTTTTTCTTCAGATTTTATCCAAATACTAACCAAGCACTTTTTTTGGTCAAGAAAACCTATCCATTCGGATTGGATGGAATACACATCGGATTCCGATACCATTGCCATCCCTAAAAGCACAGGGACTTTCATTCTTTAGTAGTTGTAGTTGTTGTTGAACATCTAGAATAAATTACTATTCATGAAATGGGCACTTGTTGCATATTGGAGGCTTGACTTCCAGTACCATTGGACAGATGTTGGTGTGTAACAGCATTAAAAAGAAAAAAATCCATCAATGTCCCATGGTTATCGAATTTAGCATATGCCATTCAAATACGGATTGCTTGCCAACCTGAGGTTCAACATAAGCATGTAATAATGTTGGAAAGTCTAGAAAGGGCAATTGGATGGGCTATAATTTTGTGATTCCCTTCTTCCATCAGAAATGGATATTAAGGAGCCACTATAAATGCTAGGCCATTCTTCTTTCTTTTTAATTTGTTCTTTTTTCAAAAGAAAGGAAAATGAGAGAGAAAAATGGCTAGGAATAAGTCTGCTTTACTATAGTTATGTAGTATAAGCTAGTGCACGCTTAACCTGCAATCAAGTGTCAAGGGTGCTTCACCTAAGCACATGAGCAAACTTAAGGTTGCTGATGGGTTTACCAGAATCATTGGTTCATATCAGGGAAAAACTCTGTTATCTATTGTGTTGGGCTGCGCAACTGACATGTCATGCATGCCAGTAATGCACAATGCTATGGCTCCACTCTCCTTGGAGAACCTTTTTTAGAGGAGGGGAAGTAAGAAGGAACAAAGAGGGAAACTCTAATATTTTTCTTTCTATGGTTCGTGGTAGCAGTATTGAAGGAGGATCCAAATGCATAAACCTTCTATAGAAAGGTTGACCATTACGATCATTTTGGCATTTTCCCTTCTTGAGTTGTTTTACATGCCTTTCCATGTTATTCATGTTTTGGTCTGTGATCTATTAGAGTTGGCATATCTTTAGGCATCATATGCAGTTTGCTGTGTTCAAGGAAGTCAATAAAGAGCAATTAGGGATCTGCAGAAGCTTGCGAAGTATGATGATTTGAAGTCACACTAGATATGGCATGCACCCTATGAGAAATTTAATATTCCTTTTTTTTTTGTTGGGGTGGTGGTTTTCGTAGCATGCTGGTCTTAAGATTTTAGGTGGTAGTCGTACCATGCTGTTCATAATATTTTATTTCCTCGAGCCCTTAGAAAGGATGGATAATGGAAGGTATAAGTTCTGCATTCTACACTTCCATCCTTTACTCATGCTCTCGGATAGGTTAGATAGTGGAAGCAATGAGGTTTGCATTCTAAACTTCCAAGAGGTGCTCCAATTTGTTGGGCTGAAATGAGAAAAGAATTGACTGGCAAGCTATGACCTTGTGACATATTGCTAAAATAGAGTGCTTTGGTGTCTCAACCCAAGAAATGATAACCAAGAGTTAGGAAACTGCTATATCAAAGATTGGATGAAAACTATAAATCTAAATTTGTGCAATAATATTCTTACTCCGATGATGAGTGTAAAGCTTGGTTTGATTTTTTTTTTTAACAGGCAAATTTAGTTCCTTGTCCATAATAGGTAGGAAGAGAGATACTGGACAACCTAACTATGTAGGTTCATGAATGTGAAGAAAAGTAGTAAGCTAAAGTCATTAGTTAAGAGTGGTGATTATGTGGGGAGTCCAGGAAAATCCACATTAACGCTCGCTTTTGTTGTAAGTTTAAGTTCGTCGTGAAGTAGCTTTCTGTTTGGATATTACAAAAGCAATGGAAAGACAATGGCATTTTGATTTTAAACAGATGTAAGAGTTGATTAAATAAGTGTAAAGATATTGTCTAATTTATTTGTCGAGGCGTAGCTTTCTGTTTGGATATTGCGAAAGCAATGGAAAGATGATGGATGTAAGAGTTGATTAAATGACTAAAGATATTGTCTGACTTATATTTGGTAAAAGTAGTTTTCGGGATGTCATTTAGGTAAGGTGAATACTTAACTAAAAACATGGAAAATGTAATAGAGAAATCATATGGTTTATATGAGTAATAGGATAAGAATGATTACCACACCATGTGGGTTGACTCCATTCAATGAGATTTAAGGTGATTACATGTATATATGGAGGTTTGTGAATTTTTGTTATCAATGCCTCATTGCTGGAGGGATTCTGAAATTAGTGGTATGATTTTTACATTACACTTGCTAGAATAACATACTAAAGATGCAAATATAAGTTCGTTGTACTCCTTTGCATTTTTGCATGCTGTTGAGAGAGATTCTCGGCTGTTGTATCTATGCTATATATAATGAAAGCCATGATACATGTAAGGCATTTAATCCTAAATTGAAAGCCGCAAGTGACAGAATGTACTGTAGGTATTCTATTTTTATGTGCTTCAATTTGTAAATGTCAGCATTAGCAAAGTAGCTAAAAATCTAGATAATATTTATCCTGGTCACTTTCCATCTGAATTCTTGTGTACTGCATTTGATCTTTTTATTTTCTTTGCCATAATTTCTGTAGTTCTTTTTCTTTTTCCTGGTTGACGTTAGATTCTGTCGCTATGCCTGACACAACTGCATACTTTATTATTATTCAATATGTAGCTAAATATTTATCCTGGTCACTTTCCATCTGAATTCTTGTGTACTGCATTTGATCTTTTTATTTTCTTTGCCATAATTTCTGTAGTTCTTTTTCTTTTTCCTGGTTGACGTTAGATTCTGTCGCTATGCATGACACAACTGCATACTTTATTATTATTCAATATGAAGTTTGATTCTGCTGCTGCGGTTGATCTATTGATTATGAATCGTGTCACTTAATGACAGGCTATAAATGTTGTTCTCACAGTGAGAATCTGTTGCTCCTGTGATAAACACCAAAGTTTAAATGATTATTCATCTTGGGGTACTCCAACCTAATTATGAGACACCCAACATGAAAATGGGTTGCGTGTTGGTTTTCATTAGGAATTTGGCTGTTTCTGTATCAATCAGGTCAAACAATGGAGCTGCCAAGCTGAGTGCTAAAGTCTGGTGAAGATCTACAATGTTGGCAGTGCATTACCATAGGAGGATCCAATGTTTAATATTGGATCTTAAACATTAAAAGATGTGGTTACATAACCATGAAAATAAAGATGGATTTTTTTTCCCAACCCTCCTAATGGTTTCAGAATTTTCCATAATGCATCTCAGGCAAGACAACGTGGCTTTGATGAAAATAGTAACCGGTGCCTGCATGGCTTCCAGGTGGTAGGATTAGGATTAAATTCTTGACATAAACCAAAACGTGCTTTTGGTTGTGAAGGCATGTGCGCACACAATTGCACGCCTAACTTCATTAGTGAAATAATTATTAGGTTTCTGTTTCGGAAAACTATAGGTGGAAATCAAATCTTATCATTAGTTTGGCAAAGCAGTTGAATTGATTACATTCTATTCTTAACATTCAGCCATGGACTTGTTTATTTTTTCTCCATTTTCAATTGAAATAAATCCTCTTTAGCCTGTCAGGAAAGAAAAGAAAAATGTTCTTCCAATCCTTTGGTGGAAATTTGTTTCAAGGTGATGCATTTCTTGTTTTTCTGTAGCAGCATGTTAAACTATGATGTTTAAATATCTGAGAAGCATTTATGTGATATCGCATGACCGTTTGCCGTAACACTTGTTTAACTGTATTATAATTTTTATCTAGTCTCTGTAGAAATGCGTGTTTGCTTCAGTAGTGTGCTAAATTTTGATGTTCAATTATCAATCATTTATTTGTAGGTTAATTGCCTGACTATGGTTTCTCTCAACCCTTATCAGTTAGTTCATAACTTTTGTTTTGGTTGTGATGGTATTATGGTCATATCTAGCACCGGATGATCAATTATTCATCTTTGTATACAAGGGTTCTTAAAATGCTTGCTCAATTCCTTTTATTCTGTTATGTTTTTTTGAGCAGGGGACAAATATTTAAAGCCAGTTGTAATAGCAGAGCCTGAGATTACTTTTACAAAAAGAGAATCAGAAGATGAGTGCTTAATTCTTGCTAGTGATGGCTTATGGGATGTCTTGTCAAGTGACTTGGCTTGTCAGGTAGCTCGCGAATGCCTCCGAGAAAAAAATCCTCCTGCCAAGGCCGGGCCTCAGATTGAAGAAGAAGGTGCTGGAGCATTGTACCCATCTCGAAGCATGTTGGCTGCTGCACTTCTTACTCGCCTTGCCTTAGGACGGAGAAGCGCTGATAACATCAGTGTCATTGTTGTTGATCTCAAGAGGAGCTGAGGGTAAGAGGGGAATCATCCAATTTTGAACTGAACTCTGTACATCTCCTAGAAATCAACATGCACAGACAAGGTTCTATTGGAGAATAACACCTTTATATAAATACAGAGAGCATCAAATGGATTATGGTTTTAGTTACTTCATGGAAGGAGATTTACTGTTGCCTAAACTATTTTTGCTGCTTTGTTCTTCCACAGAGTGCGCCTATGCAGGGTGCCCATCTGCACAAATGACAGGATAACATTGGTCAATGTCTATGAGTAAGATATTTTTGCTTTCTTAATGATCTGCCATGCAAACAAACATGAGTTTCGGTCATGTTGAATTAAAGTATAGGGAAAAGGTTACAGATGCATGCAGTTTCTCAGGATGGGCTAGAAAGGGAAAATCATATTAGTTTTGAGGTAGCAGAGTTGTCCATATCTGGTCCAGTTTCCATGTCCGTTCTTTGATTTCCTGGGCATTTATGGAAGGTGGAAGGCTGTAATATGCAAAGGTTTTTGGATGAGCAAGAATAGAGGAAAATCATGCAGATTCAGGAAGCCGCAATGAGTCCTAAATAAAAGATAATTCCCCTCGAATTGTTTTGTTACTTCTTAACTCTCCAAGTAACTCGCCATGCTCTCTTTGCTGGCTTTCTTCTCTACTTTCCTTTTGCTCCGTGAGAACCTTGTTCGTGTTCTCTCCTTGATTGCCTTGATTCAGCACCATTTCAAACCATATTTACTAAACCCAACATGGTGATTCCATGCCTGAAAATTGACTAAGTGGGACCCCAGGCTAAGTCTTACAAACCATGTTACAGACTTGGAAGCTCTCCTTTTCCATGCCTGAAAATTTATGTTCGCAAATTCAAAAATCCTGCACAGACGTTATTAATCAATAGAGGACAGGAGGATCAAAATTCAAAAATCTCATCACTGTCATCTTCAATTCCTGGTAGGAGCTGAGGTACAGGATAGCTTATAGGTAATAGGATCCGTTTCAAGAGCCAACAAGTAGTCATTGCAGTTCAATGAGGTAGGCAGCCATTGTACCTCAGAGATGTGTTCCATATTAGAAATCCTAGAAATCGCAGCAAAAAAAAGAAAAAGAAAAAAGAGGAAAGTAGAAACCTTCTGGCAGTACAGAATCTTCCAGCCAAAGTTTGTATGGTTTTTTGGATAGCAGAAGGCCACTGATTAGACAACGGAGTCCACTGTCCACCTACTTATTTTAAAAAAACATAAGAACTCATCAGTGTCATAAAATTCTGGAAATCCTCTTGAACCACAAGAAATAATATTTTAAAGAGCTCAAATAAAACAAATTTGAAAACTGATAGGTCTATCTATAAAATAGAATTTATACCATTTCTTTTCTCTTTGGAGTGGGGACTCTTTCTCTTCTATTTTTTCCTTGTTGACAAAAGATGTATTGTGGACACAGATTTTCCCTTTAAAGAAAGTAATTAAATTGGTGGCATTGAGATCATGGAGTTAGGACAGAGGATATTTATTGTTTGTCTGGGAGCGAGAGTTTTTGGTTAAAAAGACCTGTTTAGTTTTAAAGACACCGATAAAGATAGAAAATAAATGTGTTTTGAATATAGTTTTAGAGTTAATTTTCATTCTTTCGAAATATGAAAACAAAAGGTACATGTATTCTTTATTTCAATTATTTCAATCTATGTTTCGAGATAATACTGAACTCAACCTCAATTATGCCGATACTTTTTCTTGAATGGATAAAAATTATTTATGGAATTCTGAGTGATGTAACTCAACTGATTAGATTTTGAGTTTGCTTTCCAGAAGTTACCAGTTCAAGTCTCATAAATCTGAAAGCCACTTGAGGCTTATATGGTCGTTAACTTCAGAGCTCGTAGGATTAGTTGAGGTACATGCAAGTTGAGCTGGACATTCACATTAATCTAAAAAAAATATGCTTGTTTTTTGGTCCAACCATGCTTTTTAAAAACCTTGAATTTTTTTTTTCTTCAAATTTATTTTTTTATATTTCTGAATCGTTTTGATTTTTTGATATTAAAAATAAATTTTAAAAATAAAAAAAATATATTTTAAAATATTTCTAAATAAAATACACTTTTAAAAAATAATCTTTATCACAACTTCATGCACAGTCAAAAACGTGGGAGGTTGGAGGATTTGATGACAAAATAATGAGTGGCTCAAGCTTATTGTATCAACATATTTCTAATTCAATGGTATTTGGTATTCTGTAGAATAAGAGGGTAAGATAAGAACTTGTTCAAGTCTTACCCCTCTACTGGTTTTTACACAATATAATGTGCCAGCTGGCTTAGAATGAAAAATAATATCTTATGTTTTTTTTTATGATATAGTTTCTTGTGTCTATTTGAGGCTGGATTAGTATTATTTTTTAATTTTTCAATAAAGAATATTTTCAGAGAATTTTACTTATCCTATACGTACCTTTTATATATATATATTTGATAATGACTTCAAAATTAAAATAAAGAAATCAAATCTTATCTTTTTAACAACCATATCAATTGTTTTAGTTTTTTTCCATTAATTTTTAATTATGCATGCCGTTCATGGTTTTAATAAAAGGAATTAAAAAAACAAGGAAGAAGATTATATTCATTATAATATTTTAGTGTGAAATGAATGTTGTGATTAATCATCATTATCCTTTTGAGAGTCGGCCAAAATTGCGATGTGGTCTCCACGGTGATTTACACTTTAATTGAATTGATAAGTCAACCCTTTTTTCTTTTCTTTTTTCATTTTCGTCCTTTTGGGTAAAGTATAAAACTGCCACCGTAGTCTTACTAATGTTCCAATCCTATACTTATACTTTAAAAATATTCAATATTCTCCTATTGTTTCCGAAAACGTTTAACTGTTAAAGGAATCATGCTTTCACCCTTTCCTTTTACATTTTTTTTGTTTTTTTTTGTGTAGTTTTTCTTAAATTCTCATATATACGAACAATCAATATCTTATGAAATACTTCGAAAAATATATAGGAACAAAAGCAGAACAAAAAAAATCCAAAACGTGAGATCATCACTAGAATTTGTTAGCTTGTTAGTAGAGGGGGGGGTAATACTGAAACTTTTGGAAAGTATAGGGTGACATTAAGAAATCTAAAACTATAGGAGCAAAGTGAAAGTTTTCCGAATTTGTAAGGATAAAAGTATAGCTATAAAAAGGATAAATTTGTTTTTTTTTTATTTTTTTATTTCAACGTATAGTTAAATTGTATTCTCCATCTCCTTCTCTCTAATTCCCAAATGGATGGCTGCCCTCCGTTTTTTAGCTGGTTTCATTGCGCAAATGGCCAATTCCTTTTCAGTTTCGGTTTTTTTGACCATAAAGAAAGAATAAATTGAATGTTGAAAAATCAAAACAAATTAGTCAAAACAATCCACTTCCGTTTTCCCATCTTCAAATTTGCTGGCTTTTTTTTTTATACAATGCTCACCCGAATTGATTTCCTCTCCATGAACCCTAATTTTCCACTCATTGTGGGTCAGGTACTGTCTGCATTAAAAAAACAAACAAATTGTAGAGAACGATAATATTTTCTTCCTTTGAAAAACAATTTAGATATAGATTGTTGCAGCAAAAAGCTGCAAACAATGAAAGATTTCAAAACGTCAACCTGTCAGGCTGCTATTAATCGAGTTTTAATATAATGATAATTGCATGATTTAACTGTATAAAAACTGGATTAATTTAAAGACAAGTGTTAGCAGGCTCTAAGCACAAACTTAAGAGTCCGATCAGATGACAATCCTAACGGGAGAAAACAAAAGGAGAATGGCTCTAGGAATTCTACTTTCGTGTGGGGCTAAACCGTGTGGAAGAAGAAGCACAGGTGTTTGAAAATGGAACAGGCAAACAAAGAAAAAACAACAAAAATCACCTACTCCACTTTCATTATTGCCTTTTAGTTTCTCGAAAGGATGACCTAAACATGGCTTTTTGCACCAAAATTACCTTTAATTGTTTAGTTTTTTCATCCCCCCTTAGTTTTGTTCTGCAAAATAGCCCCTATGTCTTATTATTACTCTCCTCTTTCAGCCTTTTAAATATACTAATTTCTATGGTAGTTACATATATGATTTTCAGCTCGCTCCAGCTTCACCCAGATCTCAAGTTTATTTTTTAAAAAATTAAAATGATATTATTTTCTAAGTTTTTATTTTTAAAAAGGATACCGTATACAAAAACATGGATTTTCTAAATATGATATTGAAATTACAACCACACTGACCTCCATTTAATTAAACGATGTTTTTTTTTTAATTCAGTTCAACTATTGATTTCACAATTTAAGCAATTTTCTTCATTTTTAATCTCCAAGCTTTTTCCACCATCTTTTTTTACTAACCGGGGTATCCTCGCATCCTATTTAAAGGGTAAGATTAATTCTGTTCAGGATTCGTGACTATCTCTCCTAATAAATACACTTTTTAAAGATTGAATTTATATTCTTATTCTTATAAAAATATAACAATATTTTAATTACTAAACCAATATTTCATTGGTATCTTTTTTCACTATCTAGTATTGAGTGGAGTTCAATCCCTAATCCATAAACAAACTTGACAAAACAAGCACAAAGCAAAGAGGCATCCACGTGAAGGTTAGGTTACAAGTCTAAAGTTTCATCCATGATTGTTGTGATTTTAAAAATAATTTTTTATTTAAAAATATATTAAAATAATTTTTTTTATTTTTAATATTATCACATAAAAACTATTATAAAAATTATTATAAATAGAAGCACTCCCACTACCGATTCATATCAGACCTTCAGCTTCATAGTTCACATTTCCACTTCGAAAGCCATCCAATTAAATTAGGAAAGTGATCGGCAATTAAGGATTAAATAGTTGATGGTATGCGACACAACAGGACAACACTCACAAACCTCAAGGCCCCGTTTGTTTGCAGGAAAGTAGTTTTTTTTTGGAAAGTGAATTTCGGGGAAAGTGAATTCCGGGAAAGTGAATTCCGGGAAAGTATTTTCCGATGTTTGGTAGTGTAATGAAAAATAAGTTGGAAAACACTTTCTAGTGTTTGGTTATGTTATGGAAAATGAGCTGGAAAATAACTTATTAATGTTTTATTTTTTCAAGTTTATTAAAATAATGAGGAAAAAATCTTACAAATTAAAAATTTGAATGAGAATGAAATTGAAAAAAAATATAATTTCATAAATTATCTCAAATAAAATAAATAATAATAAAAATAAGAGAGATCAAATCTAAAAAATTAAAAAAAATGAAAGGTGAAGAAATTAAAATAATAATAATTAACATTTTATAAATTATTTCAAATAAAATAAGTAAAAATCAAAAGAATAAGGACCAAATTTGATAGATAAAAAATTTCAATAAAAAAATGATAAGAAAAAAGCAAATAGCAATTATAAAAATAAGGACCAAATTTAATATAAAAATTAAATTTTAAGAGATGAAATTGAAAAATAAATATTCAAAACAAATTATATATAGCAATCAAAAGTTTGAGGATCAAATTTGATATAATTAGCAAATAATGACATTTCTAAATTTTTCACAGCTTCCGGAAAGTGTTTTCCGCCCAAATTTTTCAGGAAAACACTTTCCTGAAAACCAAGCCAAATTTTCCTTTGACTGGAAAGTGTTTTCCGTTGACCAACTTTTCCAATAGCAAACAAACACAAGAAAGTTTGGAAAGTGGTTTCCCGGAAACCACTTTCCGGAAAACAAACACAGCCAAAAAGGAAAACACTTTCCTAGAAATCAAACCAAATTTTTCTTTGACTGGAAAGTGTTTTCCGTTGACCGAAAAGTGTTTCCGTTGACCAGAAAGTGTTTTCCGTTGACCGGAAAGTGTTTTCCGTTGACCAACTTTCCTAATGGCAAACAAACACAGGAAAGTTTGGAAAGTGGTTTCCCGGAAAATGAATTCCGGGAAACAAACATGGCCCAAATCTCGTCTATCTTTCTGTCTGTTTATTTTTTATTTTAAAAAAATTAAATTTTTTTATTATTATTTTCACTTCAAATTAATAATTTGTTTTTAGATATTTTCAAATCATTTTAATATACTAATATTAAAAATAATTTTTTTAAAATAAAAAATATTATTTTAATATATTTTCAAATGAAAAATACTTTAAAAAATAATAACTATTATATTTCTAAATACCCTCTATATACAGATACCGTAACACCTTTTATTTTTGTATTTTGAATTGTATTTTGGTGCGTTTAGCTTGAAAAAAAATATTAAATTAATATTTTTGATATTTTCTAAAGTTTTGATGTAAAAAATTAAAAAAATTATTTTAATATATTTTTAATTAAAAAATATTTTTTAAAATAATTTATACCATAATAATATAATATCAGAAAACACGATAAAGTTAAAATTTATCTACCAAAAAGAAAAGGGTAGAAAATGATAGCAAACCCAACAAAAGCTCTTATAATCAAAAGGTACAAATTAACACTCATACACATTGATGCAACACCTAACCACAGCAAAGAGATCGAACTCAAGAACTAGAGCTCAATTCATACATCACTGCCACCCTTAACTAGGGTTGGATTCTTAGCTTAGAGATTATCTACTCCATTATGTGTTAATCCCCCCATCCCCCCCTCCCTCCTTTACTCGTATTCATTCTTACATGTCCTAGTAAGTAGACCAAATTAGGGGCGTGTAAAAAAACCGAAAAATCAAATAAACTGAGAAAATAAAAAAAAATTAACTAGAAAAACCGAATCGAGAAAAAAAACTGATTAAACTAATTATAATAGTTAGAAAAAATCCCGGTTCGATTCGGTTTTGCAATGTAGGAACCGATTAACCTGGACCAAACCGAACTAGTTTAAAAAAGGTACTATAAATCAAAAAAATTATCCCCCCTCGATAACCCTAGCAACCAGCAGCCCCCTTTGGCCTCTTCCTCTCCCTTTTTCTTTCCCTCTCCCTCCCTCTAGACTTAGAAGTAGCCCCCTCTCACCTCTTTCTCTCCCTCTCCATCTCCCTCTCCCTCCTCCTAGACTTAGAAGCAGCCCCCTCTCACCCCTTGATCCTACTATAAATCCAGGTGTAGAGGATCTTGCTAGGCTTGGGTGCGAGAGGATGTTGATTTTTGTAGTTGAGGAAGATTATTTGATTATTGCAGGCTTGCAGCTAAGAATTATTATGAGAAGTTGAAAAGGAGTGGATGGAAGGGAACTGTTGAACTTGTCGAGAATGAAAAGGAAGACCACTATTTCCATTTATTTGATTTCGATGGTAATGAGGTTGAGGAAATAAGGCATAAGTTTGTTTCGTTTTTCAAATAAGACCAGTTCAATCTCAAACAAGATCTTGCTAAGTTTGTTTTGTTTGATGGTGACAAGGCTTAGGAAATGAGGCATAGGTTTTCTCGGTTTTTTGAAATCAAGAACCGAACTGGACCAGATCAAAATTTGTCGGTTTGACTCGGTTTCAGTTTTTTTTAAAACTAGTTTGGTTGTTTTTTATAAGTTAAAACTGAACTGAACTGAAAATGATTACTTCTAGACTAAACTACAAGAATTTGTCATTAGTTTCATATTATTATGCATTGAAATGGAAATTGTCCAATTATATTCTATGTGCATATGACAACATTACAGGTGGAAATTTTTTTAATATCAAGAGAAAATCTAATTATAAAGAGTATTTTTCGCTTATAAATACATTAAAATAATATATATATATATATATATAAATTCATTTTTGACATTAATGTATTAATTTAAAAAATACTAAAAAAATAATTTTAAACAAAAAAAATTAAATTTCTAATTATAAAGAATATTTTTTGCTTATAAATACATTAAAATAACACACACACACACATATATTTAAATTTATTTTTGACATTAATGTATTAATTAAAAAAAATACTAAAAAAATAATTTTAAACAAAAAAAATTAAATTTTTAAAAACAATCTTTATGCTATGAAAACAAACAAGATTTATCATTTTTTATAAAATAAAATTTTAATGCTGCGCGTAGCGGAAAGAAGAAATTATTATTTTACAAACCCTAAAATTATAATTGAAATGTAGAGAAAACTCAAATTTAATTAATTTTAATAAATTCTAATGCAAAACATATGTAAAATCACTTAAATAGTAAGCTAAATTGATTCTAATTAAAAAAAATCTAAAAATAACAAGAAAAAGAAATCCTAAACAAGAACTTTTATGATGAATTTTGGCATATAAAGGACCTTGGCTTGCGCTATTGTTCTCACAAGGAACTAAGTTTATAAAACATTCTTGTAAAATTCCAATAAAATTCAGCAATCAAATTAAAAATTATACTCGTTTTTATTAAAAATAAAAATAGTTTGATTTCTCCAACGTTAGAACCTTCGAACAGTCATGTACTGAACGTTACAAGTCAAATTTGAGTTCCTTCCTCCCAAATTAAAGTCTTACAGCGCCCACACGCTCGTGCACCCAATCTCCAAAGTGAACAGAGAAGATCAAAGAAACGAAAACAAAATCTATGGAGCAGATAGAAAGAAACCAGAAGCCAGGAAAGGCTTCCCATTATCTTCCAATGACAAAACTTTCCTTCTTCTTCGTCGCCAAATCTTTCTAGTCCTTTTCTGATCACCGCAACCATGCCATCACGCCCAGCCCCTCCTTTCCTTCCACCCCAACCTTCTCCTCTCCCCTACCACCAACTCTCTTCCAGCCTCACCCCTCCCCTAGCCGCCGCCTCCACTGCTGCCTTCTCTTTCCTCCTCCTCTTCGTCATCTGCTTCCGCAAACTCACTCGTAAGCGCACTGTCCCCACTGACCTCTCCAAACCCCCTCACCGTTTCTCCTACACCACTCTCCGCCGCGCCACCAACAAGTTCTCCCCTTCTCTTCGCTTAGGCCAAGGCGGGTTTGGCTCAGTTTATCATGGGACTCTTCCTAATGAGCTCAACGTTGCTGTTAAAGTTATGGACTCGGGCTCTCTCCAAGGGGAAAGAGAGTTCCAAAATGAGTTGCTTTTTGCTTCAAAGCTTGATTCTTGTTATATTGTTACAGCCCTTGGTTTTTCCTATGATAGGAAGCATCGTAGTTTGTTGATAGTGTATGAGCTTATGCAAAATGGGAACTTGCAGGATGCATTGCTTCATAGAAAATGTGTGGAGTTGGTTGATTGGAAGAAAAGATTTAGCATTGCCGTTGATATTGCTAAAGGGATCGAGTATCTTCATAGTTTGGATCCTCCTGTTATTCATGGAGATATTAAGCCTAGTAATATTTTGCTTGATCAGTGTTTTAATGCGAAAGTTGCTGATTTTGGATTAGCTTGGTTAAAAATTGATAATAGCAATCAGAATGACCAGAATCAGTGCAATCAGGGTCAGTTTGAGGTTAAGGTGGAAGAGAGTGATAAAATAAATGGTGGGGTGGAGTTGAAAAAGGTTGAATTGGAGAGTAATAACGGGGGTGAGGATTATGGATCTGTGGTGGAGGAGACTGACAGCGTGACTACTGGGTTTGATGAGTTTAATTTGGTGGTGGATCAGTTGCCGGTTTGTATGACATCGCCCGAAACTTTGGAGGCTGTGAGTGCTTCTCCAGAGACTGGTGGTGTGGGGGTTTTGCTCGAGGGGAATTTGGATGTGGGTAGTATAGAGGGTGGGAAAGAATTGGTTAATGGGGAGAAAAATAACGGGGGAGGGATACAGAGCGAGTCTCGAAAGGATTGGTGGTTGAAGCAAGAAAAAGGTGGCACTACGGCGGAGAATGGGGGAGTGAAGGATTATGTGATGGAATGGCTTGGAACTGAGATAAATAAGGGGAGACCGAAAAGTGATTGGATTGGAGCTTCATCGTCATCGAATAGTCAATCTGTTGGGAAGATAGTTAAGAAGAAGAATCGGAAGAGATTGGATTGGTGGGTTTCGTTAGATGATGATAAGGGTGAGAAGGTTTTGAAGAAGGAGAAGAGAAGGCCGGCAAGGGAATGGTGGAAGGAGGAGTATTGCGACGAGTTGGAGAAAAAAAATAAGAAAAAGAAGAAGAAGAGAGAAATGGGGATGACTAGTGATGATAATAATGGTGGAGAAGATTGGTGGCCAAGAGATGAGGAATTGTATGCTGAGAGAAAGAAGAAGAGAAGTAAGAGCAGAGGCAGCAGAGGCAGCATAGGCAGTGTTGAATGGTTTAGTGGTGAGCTATTTAGAGGTAACCGGAATAGCCATGATTCTTTGAGTGGAGAGATACCGGAGAGTGGTGGAATCAGTAGTACACCAAGTATGAGAGGAACCGTTTGTTATGCCGCCCCTGAGTATGGTGGTGGGGGGAATTTATCAGAGAAATCTGATGTGTATAGCTTTGGGGTGTTATTGTTAGTTCTTATTGCTGGGAGGCGTCCACTTCAGGTTACTACCTTACCAATGTCTGAGTTTCAGCGTGCTAACCTAATGCATTGGGCTCGTAATCTTGCCCGTTCTGGCAAACTTCTTGATTTGGTTGATAAGTCTGTACAGTCTTTGGATCGGGAACAAGCTACATTATGCATCACTATTGCTCTTCTTTGTTTACAAAAGTCACCTGCTCATCGTCCTTCAATGACGGAGGTTGTGGGGATGCTCACTGGAGAGTCACAGGTGCCTCAATTACCATCTGAATTTTCTCCCTCACCTCCCACACGGTTCCCTTTCAAGTCCAAGTCACACCAGAAGGTTCGGTAAGCTTTAATGTCCGAAACTGGTCTTAATGAGCAACAGTGTATTTCTTAGATAATTGTTTATGGATGATATCATTATTGTTGTAAAGCAAAATGTCTTCATTAAATGAAACGAGTTGAATTTTGTTTCACCTGCTCCTGTTTATACTGGTATGGCCTACCAATCCATTGCTAATATCATAATGTTTTATGGTCACTATAGATTTGCAACAACAAGATGGCGACCCCACTTCATGTTTGCTTCAACAATGAGTATTGGAAATGCCATAAGCACTTGATTAGGCTTTTTGAACATGGCCCATGTTTTCAGCAATAAGGCTATCCTAGTAACTTTCGTCAGGTTTTTTTCAATTCATGTAAGCAACTTGCTTATTCTCTTCGGTGAATTTAGGCACCAGTAGTTGTCCCCTATTGTCCGCCGCTTTTAATAACATGGCCAAGCAATTATATCCAGAGGAATCTGTATAACTTGTAGTTTAAGCTATCGTTGCTGGAAACCTGTATGTATTTACAATTAGAGGTACTAACAATACTAACATGCATTGTTTGGGGTTGGCAATGGTGCCAGTGTACTGGTTGTTCCAGATACGGAGCACCCTATGATTGAACTTAGGCACTTGCAAAGAAAAAAGGGAAAGGGAAAAGGAAACCTAATAGGCTAATACACATGTATGCCAAACTTTTAAGATGTGAGATTTACCTTTTTACATAGGAGCTCTGCTTGCTGGTGTTTAATTTGATGGCTTGTGGCTCCTTATGATGCTGATGAGAACATTCAATCATCATTTATTGTGGATTCTTTTATTTGTGCTGTCAATATGGATTTTTGTCTCCAAATTATTAAGGCAGGCTTGAATTTTCAGCCATGGAAGTTTATATGTTTGTTTTATTGGGTTATTGGTCAACAGTTGCATTTGGATATACCTTACTCCAAAAGATGCAGATTTTAACCACTAAGTGAATGTGAAAAGAGGTTAGCAGATAGTTAATCCAGCAGATATCATGGGTGGAGAAACTTGTATGGTTTCTCCCTGTCTTCACATTGAGGGTATTTCTTACCTTTTTCCATCAACAATCAGAAATTGAATTTGTTGATATACTGTCGACTGTCCTTCTGAATGATGCTTTGCAGTTTTGAGAGATGGTTCTAGTTTTTTTGTATTTTATTAGGAGTGGCAGGTAAGGCAGATGCTGCTCGTATCCGATCCCTGTATGAAACATGAACTTGATCCTCTGCAAAGCATCTGCAAAATTTGTGGCCATAAAATAGTCCATTGGAAATGCAATCAATGTTTCTCTTCTGGAATGGAGAATTGAGACAATGATGAGCTTTTCAAAACTGCACACACAAGCTTCCTATGTATACATAAATGGGAAGGACTCACAAGGGTTGCTACAATTCAACGAGGATGTCACGACGTTGTGGTACTTTCCGACAAGAATCTCCAGGTTAAACCGTTAAAGGATGCTGTTATTGAGATTCTGACTGTTGCATCCATGGAGCAGGTAATTTGGGTATTCTTACTTCCTGCAATATTATATTTGCTAATTTTAATCGCTTCACATGCACACAGTATAGATCCCCATCATCGACTGGTGTTTGTAAGACAAATCAATGTTTAGTGAACTCATCTCTAAGACATTGTCAACTGTACAACATGTAATCTATTTGATTGCTGGATGAGTGTAATATTGAAATCCTGCATAAATCTGGAGAAAACAGTTTTAACTGTGCCGAAATGCTGCCTTAATTGCGGCTACAAGTCTACCTGGAACATGTACAGGATGAAGAACTACCTTGGACCGTTCCTTTTTCGTTTATTGAATGCTGGTTTTTTTAAACATTAGAATTTCTTTACTTTCTTTTTCTGCACACCTTTGCTTCTTCTAGTTGATGCTGTGGGTTTTCTACTCTGTTTGGTTCATCCTCATTTCCTTGTTTTTGGCTACAATCATCAAGGCTAGCAGTATACATTTGTTTACTCTTTTGTATGCTTATTCCGGACAACCGAAACTCACGCAATCGTTGCCATGGAAAGAAGCAAAGTTGATCCTTGGATTACTCAGTTCATGTTTGCCGTAATATCTGCCATTAGAGCAGATACTAAAACACTTGACCGTGACAAGTTTTGACAAAGACAAGCAGTTTGTAATGTAATATTGTCTTTGTTAACCTCATTCATTAGCATTTGTCTTGAGCATGGTTCAGCTAGCAAGATTTTATGCTTTCAGTTCCAATCTAGCTGTGTTAGTGGGCTGCACTTGTCCTCTGTGGCAATGTCACCAGCGTAAGAACATGAGGTCTGCCAATTGAGATGGGCTTAGTGGAAAACCTGTGACCAAAGAGAAACTAGGCCGAACAAAATGACCTAGCGAGCCCATTAGATAGCTTAAGCTTGTTTTGACAAGCATGCGTCTTTTGGTTTTGTTTCCATGCATATAGGTCTTCTAGATTCCTTTGAACCTGGCCTGCACCTCAACCATACTTTTTACACGATGCAACAGGGAGAATAGGACGGGCTAGAATTTGGCCAGTGCTACGTAGCGATAACGCATTAATTTTATATATCAATTGTTTTTATTTTGTTATACATAATAGTTTCTAGCATATAGATGTCTCTTGATTATGAATGAAAATTGCGGTATGGAGTCCATCTCCGTTTTCATGGAAGTCTGAGGCAAATTTCAATCTTTTGCATTCGTTTTTATTAGAGGTAGATCTTCGTTTAACATATATATATATATATATATATATATATATATATATATATATATATATATATATATATATATATAGAAAAAACCTACACAAATTATTTTAAACGTATATCTAGAAATATAAATATTATAAATTAATTATATATAAAAATTTGGGTTAAGAATAAAATTAAAAATATAAATATAAATATTACAACCAAATTAATATTTTTATTTGCTTTTTGATAGTTTTAATTGATATGCTAATATAAAAAAAATATCATTTTAAAATATTTTTAATATAAAAAATGTTTTTTAAAAAAACATTGCGTTAATTACATTATCAAACAAACAGCTGAAAAACAAACATGTATATAATACTTATACTTTATCAGTATATTTTTTTTATATTTATCATCATTATTGTTTTTTCTTAGATTTTAATGATGCTATTAAACATAATTTAATGACTATATGTAAGATAGTTTTATTCATTCGAGTTTCAATTACAACTGGTAAATAAAAAAAATACATCTATAAAGAATTTTTTTTTTCACAATTAATTAGTAGATCCGATCGAACCTAAGATAATAATAATGGGGAATGCGTGAATAACACTTAAATTATGATTAGCTGATTGTTTCATTTTCTTCTATTAAGAAAGCATATGCTTAAGGACCAGAAATAAAATATATTGAGTTCATAACCTATTCAAGTATATGAATAGGTTATGAACTCCATGGGAACTTGTGGAGGCAGCTTTATCCAGACCCAAAATTAGTGTAGTTGGGTCTAGTAGAGGCTGAGTACAAGTCATCATGGAGATAGGCATTGTAATTTGACCCAGCTGCACCATACATGGTCCTTAATCTAGGGCACAATATGACCTAATCAAAACTAAATTAATCAAAGATAATGTGAACCCTATTGATGAATAACGGGCTCTTCCATTTTTTTTTATTGACTAATCACCGTTGCTTTATTATTTTTTTACATGGATTTTGTTTTTATCTGCATCTTCTAATGTGATTTAGTTTTGTTAAGAAACTAAACCCATGTGTGATTCAATCAGCTTTATTCATTTGTTTTATTGGTACTAGTAAACTTTATTCAAGTTTCCGATGAGTAAATGATAATTTATTGTGTTAATAATTATTTTAAGCAAATCTTAATTAATTTAATCCCTAACATATATATACATTCTCAATTAAATCCCCATCTATATTTTATCAGCTAGGTCCCAGATGTTTCCTGCTTCCTGCGTTTCTCGATATATATGAGCCTTGCACGGGTTTGTGTTAATATTTCTCATATAATGTGTGAAGAAGATTAAACAGAAAAGCTAATTAACATAAGTAGAAGGACTTGATTGAGAATTGTCTAAAACATTTGGGACCACATTGTTGAAGTTTAATTATAAGCTTAGCACTCAATTGAGAATGAGTACGCATTTAGGGACTAAATCAAGGTTTGCCCATTAATTTAATATGATAAATGGAGGATTGATTATCTACTAGAAATAGCAAGTTTTCTTTTTTCTTAAAAAGCATGTATAGGCGGCAGCAGCAGCAGCAGCTCATCAACTAACTAAGCTAGGAGCATATTGCAGGATTATTTAAGAGAAAGGTTAGGGATCTCAATGGTCCCAAAAAGCTTCATAATCCTAGGACTTTACACTCAACATTTCCATAATAATTCACATTAACAATAGTTACTAGCTACAAGGGATATATATAATATTGTATTCTATTTTTTCTCTCCATATAATATTGTATTAAAACGCACATGTAACAACTCCTCAATTAACTCTAAGGAAGGGAAAAAAGAAAAGAAAAGAGAAGCTCCTTCTCCAACGCACAGCTGCTAGCGATAAGATCGAAGAGGGGTTATTCTATATGTCCTGGAGATCTCCCCCCTTGATACTGTTACATAATGTTTCTACCACTTTTCTTCGGCCTTTTCCCGACTTATGGACTGGTGCATGAACTGCAGAGGCTTGCGATCTTAGTGCTCAAATTATTTAGTGCTAATACCTTGAGGAACATTATTGCCTTTTGCACTTTGCTTAAGTGCCAAGCATTTTAAAAATGGGGCTAATGGAATGCAGTGGTTTATCAGAGGAAGGACAGAATTTATTGTGATGGAGTGAGCTTCAAATTTTGTTTTTGCAAGTTCAAGTTTAAACTAGGGGGTTGCTAACTCCAAGGTTGGTTGCGACCCAATACGTTATTTTATTAATGGATGATTTATTTTAAGGAAATTTATTTTCTCATGAACGTCTTTGCTCGATTAATTTAAATAATTTATTTTAAGCTGACTTGATTAGAAAAATAGACTATGTTTAAGGAACATTTCATCATTTTACCATAAGATCAAAGATCAAGAAGGTGTGGGTTAGTCGAACTCAATATATATCATTATGAAGAATAACAAATTAATACTATCAAAAATTAATTTACATCCCAACTCAAGTTTTTTTTTTAAAATAAACTCTTGAAATGATATTGTTTTGAAAAAAAACTTAGATTATTTTACTCACCAACCCAAATTATATTTCAACTTGACAAATCATAAGTTGACTCACCAAACCAAACCATATCTTATACCTATAATTTATATTACAATTTAATAAATCACACTAAAATCCTTGTATCTTATAAAATACACCCAAATAAACCCATTTGGATGTATTATAAGAAAATTTAAAGTAATCATTTGTAATTATTCTTTTTATCACATAATTTGTCTTTTATTCATTTTTTTGCCTTTTCTTTTTTAACTTTATTCATACGAAATGCTACTGCTGGATCCACCAATGCTACTTTCGTTTTCTCTAAGGTATATGCATTAGTGGGATGACCAGAGCAAGCAATGCTTCGTCTTTCTTTGAAAGATATACAAGTTCTGAAAAGCAAATTAATTTAAGTACTTACTTTGCTTGCCTTTTTTTTTTTTCCCATCTAGGTGGTATGTCAGGGACCACTTTATTTGGGTCAACTTGAATATTTATGCATGGATATTAAGTTGCATGAAAACTTCTTTCAAGAAATTAAAAGTTCTTGAATCTTTATCTAACAATATAAGTGGTAGAATGATTTTTCCTTTATTTAGATGATAAAAGTTTGAGAAAAACTATTAATAATCCTAATTTCATTACTTCTTAATTTAAGTACTATATACTTCCATTTCACCATAAATGGGCATCTGTCTTAATTAGTGTTTATGTATACTATTATTTTAGCATTAAGGCAAAAGATAGTTGTCTAATCACATTGTTTATTGATGTAGACAAGCGTGTTTAGTTTCCTACCCAAAACTCATAGACAACAAAATTATTGCTCTAATCAGACGGATATATACTGGCCAAGTCTCAAAATCAACTAAAACCATGCCAAAATGGACGGTAATGTATATGGAGATAGCCATTTATAAAAATCTTATTGATTAAGCACATGATTTTAGCTAATAAACTAAATTCAATTAATAATTTCTTAAGAATAAAATATTGGAGATCGATATTGAATATTCTAGTTATTTTTAGTGTTATTAAACCCAATCTTACTTAACAAGTTGACTTGAAGCATGAACAACTCATCTTCTAACTTATGTTGGATGTAAAAAAAGTTAATTCTTAGCTAATTAATTTGAGATTTAATCGTTAATTTTTTTTTAACTAGGATGAATCCAAGTTAAATAGCTGACCACGGCTCTAGCCTTATATTCGAGTCATTTAATAATCATGATTAATTTAGTTCACAAGTGTGAATGCAAAGGAGTGGACATAGCTACAGTTCCACAAGCAAGGAAAGCTTAAACACTGAGAGAGTGCGGTCACCAACCATATCTCTTCTTGTTGAAAAAATTAATTTTTTTTTCAGGGAATCTTTAGCTTACCAGGGCCATAGAAGATCACATACCCTAACAAGCGTATCTTCTTCTTTAACTTCCATTCTCACCTTACATAAAGAAAGCTTCAAGCCTTAATAGAATTTTTGCTCAATGTTCCCTTTACAACAAGGTGATGAGCTGTGCTTCAATATTTCCTCCGATCCCCACCAACAACACAACATCCCACAAGATCTGATTCTTGCTCGATATGCTGCACTCCAAGGAAGTGATACAACCAACAAAATGGAAAATGGTCGGCGGCGATTTTTAATTTCCATGGACAGTAATCATGAGGTTGCTAGAGATCATAGTAAAAATAATAATAAGAAGATGATGCATAGAAATATTGAAAGACAAAGAAGGCAAGAAATGGCAACCCTTTATGCATCCCTTCGAGCTCTACTCCCTCTTGAGTTTATCAAGGTGAGAAAAGTTTCTTCTATTCTTTTCTTTGATAGGCCTTGCCTATCGGGTTTTTTTTTAATGTTCTTGGAGTTCTATAATTACTAGGGTTTGTTTGGGATTTCAGGGAAAGCGTTCAATATCGGATCACATGAACGAGTCTGTGAATTATATAAAGTATCTCCAAAAGAAGATCAAAGAACTAAGTGCCAAGAGAGATGGGTTAAAGAAATCCCCCAATTTAAGCTTTGATTCCCCAAGTGGAAGTTCTAACAAATACTCTCCAATTAGTCCAGTAACCCTCCAGCCATATCCAGGTGGTATTGAGGTTGTGTTTGATAGTGATTTTAGGGGGCAAGATCCCCCCCTATCAAGAGTGTTGCAAGTGTTGCTTGAAGAAGGAATCTCTGTTGTTAACTGTGTTTCCACCAAAGTAAATGAAAGATTATTTCACACCGTCCAAACTGAGGTAAAATCAATTGTTGTCAATTGCCAGGTTTAGGGTTTTATGTTCATGCTCTAAATCCAGGAACAACTTGGCTTCAATATTTATAATGTTTTCTTTTCCACAGGTCAATGATCCTGCATGCTTAAATCTATCCGAGCTGCGGCAGAAACTAACCCTACGAGCTGTTTCTTGAAAAAGTGATTTGTCCAAGTAAAAATGTTTATGCTTCTTGGATCATTCATGACATCTTGCACTGTAACAATCTGACTTCCGATTGAAACACTTCTCTCAACTTGGTTTCGTTTTTGAGAAACTTAATTTGATGAAAATGCTTGCGAGCATTTTTGAGAAATATTAGAGGATATTTTGTAAATAATTGCTCTTGAAGACTTTTTGGGAGGCATTATATCTGTGCATGCTTATATATGCACAGGAGCTAAATTCACTACTGGGTTGCTGTGTTGTACTTGCTATTTCCTACATGCAGGAGTACACAATAAATTCCGTTGAAAACATCAAGTATTTTACCTCCTAAACTTTTTTTTTTATTGATATTCAACACTCATAATTCTGAATACTTTTATATTTGTATATTTGTAGAGAGATTATATGATAAAGATAAGCTCAAACTATTATATTCTAATAATGATTAAAAATACTAGTTCAATAAGGATTCTAAATACAAATTCTTTTAGACTAGGTAGAATCATACATTTAAACATGGATGTTTTGCTATTTCTTAAGCTGAGGTTTTATTTGGCAAGAAAATTGAAGGATTGATTCCTACTTGTAAGGGCTGATCATTGCATTTATATGAATTGTATTATCATTATTATTATTATTATTATATTGACTGTGTGAAAATCTTGTAATTCGTAGGACTAGATTATTGGTGAAAGGAATTAGGAAAAAACTGAGAAGATTTGTTTCTTTTTACAAGTAACCATCAAGTTGTAAGTAAATTTCTAGAGCAGCTTCTACAATACGGGAATTGCTTATTTTGTTGCTTAACCAGAACAAATTTATTTTTGGGTCATAGACTTGATTTGCTTTCATGGAATCATTACATGTGGATTCCTTTTGCTTAGTTAAATTTTATGATAACATCTGTGTCTTCTTTCCTATATATTTTGCTTTGTGTTCTACTATATATATGACCATGTACTCGTTCTTGCAGTAGCGATTAAGAGTCTTGCAAGTTCTATTGAATTCTAAATTAACTGTATTCAAGCAAATTGGCTAGAGGCTGGAATAGTCTCAAAATTCTTGGTTTCAGGAATCCATACTTCATTGAACAGGACATACTTTGTTGTTGTTTAGATAACACATATATATAGCATCCAAGGCTACTTACTGCCTTGAAATAGGAATGGTATCTCTTCAATTGTAATAATTGTTGCTGCTTTAGTTGTAAAGATGCATAATGGCAAATTAATTTGGGGTGCCACCAACCGCTGCCTGAGGTATGGACCAAGGTTTATATGTTGCATGGGGTCTTCCAGCTATGTCTCTGAGTTCTAAAATGCCCTCTCAAAAGATCTAAATCTGCTAGGATTTGATGCCAGCTCAAAAAGATCTACGTACCTGTTAAAATCTACATATTGTATTCTTAGAAGACCCATTGCTGAGGTTCTATGGTTAGTACCTAACATACAGTCTCTATGCATAGAGCTGCTCCACCTATGAACATTTGAGATGGTGATGATGATGTGTAACCACGTGCTGCATGTAAGCACCATTTTCCATTATTGACATAGCCAATAGGAGTCTTGTGCTCTCCAAATTAAATGGCTTGATCTGTAAATATCATCATTTGGTAACTCCTTTATGTTCTGAATTAACTGCAGAATATCATGTGGACATAATTAAGCATGCTTGCACTTTCTTTCTCATGTACGGTTCACATAACGTCTCATTGCATTCCTGTATCTTTGCCTTCGAAGGTTCATATTTCATTGACTATAATGAATTAAGTTCCCACATGTGTCCCATGTTCACGCTCTAGTTTATTAGTCCTCTTTCTCAGGCCACTTTTAATCCATCTTCTTGTGGGTCTTGGTATCACAGTTCATTTATTTTTATTTTTTAGTCCTTTTCTCTTGAACTAATTTCTGGTTTTATTATTTTTATATTTTGTATTCTGAAATAATAACTAAATGTTTAATGACGGATAAGAATGAGTTGCTATTGTAGAAGTCATGTGACGTTGGGGTTATGAGAGACAAAATTATCCAGGCCCTTTCAGCAATTCTGCCTTTTATCCTGGAAAAAAAGGGGGCTCCCATTCCACTCGGCTGGGTCTAGAATACGGTAAAATGCCTAGGCTTAGTTCCACTGTTGAATTTATCCAAGCCCAATAGTGTAACTGACATCGACATTATACCGATGCTAGTAACTTCCTCTACTTGACACTGGTGTCTACTGATACAATATATATTCTCATAAATTGAGTCATTAGTGACTTTACTTTCTCGGTCGTAGCAAAATCCACATAGGACTGATTGTTCAAGATCATCAATCCAATTTATGATATCTTGAAGCTAACAAAAGCATACAAAACTAGCAGCCTCGTGATTTCATCCCTTCAGGCATATATATAGAGGAATGGTGTGAGGATTAATCATGTAAATGAAGATTGCTCATGTTAAATTACTAAAACTATAAAGTCCGTTGTCTCTCAGCTATGAGAATGGATTTTCTTTTCTCTTTCGGAAATTGCTACAGAATTTTGAATAAGTATTTCTTAGATATATGCTTCACTTGATGGAGGTATAAATGTTCGTATATACATTTTTAATTACATGGTGCTTCCATTACAAAAAGGTATTTGTGTCCATATATGGAAGAAGGCTTCTATTAATTTAGTGAGGAGCTGACATATTAAAGTTCCTATGGATAAGGTCCATTTACATTTCTACTATTTGTTTTGTTCATATCTGGGGTTGCTAGCTGTTGCTGCTGGATTAAGACAACCAATCATATACCTTGTCATACCCACATCTACCATATCTTAGGTTAGTTAGTCTAAGGAATATTATAAGAAAAATATAAGTGGAACATAATAATAAGAATAATAATTAATTTAGTGATCTTGGCTAGCAATCGAAGGGGTGATTGAATGCAATGCACAATGTTCGTTGTTAGTGTACAGATAATAATTTATTAATTCCTTACATTTTATTAGGAAAGCTTTTTTAATTAATGTTTCCATTGTGTTGTATATTCAAAAATATTTTTTATGTACTTGCAAGCAGCTTTTCTTAACGCGGAACAACCCAACCTCTTCCGGCCAAGTGTTGATATCTTATTATTATTATTATTATTATTATTATTAAGATATCTTGTTGAGATTCAAGTGTTGTTTAATTTATGCTCGTCTTAGAATCAGATACCATGTGAAGCTTTTATGATAGGAAGATAAATTCTATTTGAGAATTACAAGTGTATGGGTAATGACTGTCAAAGAACTATTTTAATTTAAAATTTTTAATTTTTTTAAGATATGATTTATATTATTCTCTAACATATTTCTTTTTAAGTGAAAGCTATTTGCACTTGAAACTTGTATATGCGTACACTATTCTATACTTAATTTTTATCAAATAAAAAAAAGTATGACCGCTTGATCATCAAGGCTCTCACATTATGTCAAAAAATCATCTTAATCTAAAAACTTAAACTATTAGGTGAGATCCTAAGATATGACTTATATTATTCTCTAACAATAACAAATGCATCTATATTAAAACTACCATTTGACATGGCACTTGCTTCTTTTAGTTTTAAAGTTGGATGGTTCTTTCATGTTTGTTTCCCTACTTTGAAAGACTAGAGGATTCATGATAATTTTATCTTTAAGTTAATACTTTGATGTTAAGATTATAAAAATTAACTAAAAAATTATGGTTGGTTAATTGTTCATATGAATAGATAATGAATGACGTTACTATATTATTTTACTCATTTAATGATATATTCATCAATTAACCAGTTTAATATAACAAAATACAATACTTTCTACTAAATCTTGTCATGGTGTGCATGGCTTCGAATGACAAGTTTTTCTCTTGGATCAAGGAGGTTTTGGATGTGTTGGGATTAATAATGATATTATGATTTGAAGGGTTAGGGAGTCACCATCTAATATTATAGTCACTAGAAAATCTACTAGTCTACAAGAGTTTGGGTAAGGGGACTAGTTTTACATGGGAAAAACACATCACCCTCAGTACACCCCACCTATGGTAAGCTGCATTATTGATTGATTGTTTTTTCTAAGTCATGTTTCTATTTGTTAGTTTGCCTAAGATTCAAGAGAGGTTTTCCTCAGTAAGGAGGTCCCTATCTATGTGGGCTCAAGACAGATCACATTTAGTAAGGAGGACTCTGCTTTATCAGGTTAAAACATAGTCATTCTAAAACCTAAATTTTAATGGTGTATTTATTTCTATTTTATATCTTTAATACTTAGAGATATACTTAAGGGTGTGTTTGACAAACACCTTTCTTAGGCCTGTTTTGGTAGTTTTATTACAAGGAAAAATGAGTTTCTGCTAAATAAAGCCTAAAAAAATAAAAAGAATATATATATATATATATATATATATATGTGTGTGTGTGTGTGTGTGTGTGTGTGTGTTTCTGATTCTAGATAAAAAGACAATTTATTTCCTTTTTATGTTGGTGTCGAACGTGTGCGGCTTCGCGACAATCATCCTCCTGGGTATGGAATAGTCGAGAATGGTGAAAGAGGAAAGGACAAGAAATTCTTGTCTTTTATTAGTAAAAAAGGAAATGGGAGTTGCCATGCCACCTAACATTTTGGTTATGAAGAACCCTAACTAGTCTTAGAGTTCGGGTAAGGGGACCAATTGCATAAAGAGAATGTATTAACACCCCAAATATACCTTATCTGGGGTAAGCTGTATTGTTTATCTGTCTGATATAAACTATAAAAATATTATGTTTTCTAACTGTCGGTTTGTTTATGGTTGAAGAAAAGTTCACGGTAAGGAGATCCTTATTTTATCAAGTTAAAAACCTAATCATTCTAATGTAAATAAAAAAAATGAATTATCTTTTCATTTAATATCGAGAATACATCTTACGTATAAGTTTGTAATCCCACATATTAAAAAGAAAAAAAATAAATTTTTAAGTATTTTTGAAATATAGGCCAAGTTTTCATGGCTTTAATAAACTAGTTATTAAATCCCAATATATATGTAAATACATATTTTTTTAATTTTTTATGGAAATACTAAATGATATGAATTTTTATATTTTTTAGAGACTTAGTCGTACGCAATTAAAATATTTTGTTAATATTTTTTTTATCCTTTTATCTTTCCCTTTTTTTATTATCTATTTAACACAAAGTAAGAAAAGTAATAAAAAGAAAATGAACACAAATACACTTTCTTCTCTTTACTATATAACCCATACACCCATACAATTACAAATATAAACTATAAAAATTCAAATTTTAACAATAATTTAAATACACATATTAAACATCTAAAAATTATAAAATTGACTTTGCATGGTCTTGAACTGGAGTTGGAGAAATGGGAGGTTGGTGCAGGTTTGTTTCTAGCTAAGCAATGGGGTTGTCGTAAGGATGATAATGGCTAACCTTGTATAGGTGTTGTAGGCTGAGAGAGGAGAGTTTGGAAGGGAGGCTGGTTGAAGAAGTTGAAATGGTAGAGGGGGGTTTCGGCTGGAAGTGTGGGTGGCGGTTGGTATAAAGAAAATAGGTTGGGGTTGTTTTTTAATGGCTTCCCTATTTTTTGCATGGTAAAAACACTTATTTATAGGCAAAAGTTTGTTATTTTTAATTTCTTGGTCTCCAAACAAACTTGGTGACTAAGTAACCTAACAACAAATCAGTCCCTCATGTTTTTTGTTTTCACATTTGGTCCCTTTGTCCAAATATTTTTTCTTATATTTTTTTTGTATTTTGATTTTTTTAAAAAGAGCAACACCAATATTGACTTGAAAAACATGCTAACAACTGAACACGTAGAAGAAAAAAAGCTAAAAGTGACGCAAAGACGTCAACAACATGTTTTTTTTTGTTGTTTTGTTTTTGTTGCTATTTTTTAGTTTTTTAAAACTGTTTCCAAAATGGGGTAAAACATTGGGTAGCAACAGTTGACATTAGAATGATTAGGTTTTAACTTGTTAAGATAAATATCTCTACTTTTCTTAAACCCTTGATAGACTAATGGTTAAAAAATAAAAAACTTCCTTAGTTTACACTAGATAAATAAATAATGCAGCTTACCTCAGGTAAGGCGTACTAGGAGTGCTAATATCTTCTCTTTATGCAATCAGTCCCCTCACCTAGACTCTGAGGTCAATTGGGTTTTCTAGTGACCAAAATACTAGGTAGTGACTCATATTTCCTTTTTTATTGATAAATGACAAGAATTTCTTGTCCTTTCACCCATATTATTCCCAATAATTTGGATCCAAGAGGATAATCGTTGCAACGCCGTATACATGTGACACACATTATAGAAAAATTGTTGGTGCTTTTCAATAAATTACCTTCACAAGGCCTGATTTGTGCTATGTTGTGAATAAAGTATGTAAGTTTATACATGTCCCTGATGAAGCTCGTTGGGATGCAGTCAAGCATATTCTATGTTATTTAAAGGCCACAACTTTCTATGACCTACACATCACTCGTAGTGCATCTCTATCTCTTCATGGTTTCACTGATGTTGATTGGGCTATCAATGTTGATGATAAGAAATATACAGATGGGTATCTTGTGTTTTATGATAGTACCCCTATCTCATAGAAATCAGGGAAAAAACATATTGTTGCTCGTTCTTCTATACTAAAGCTTAATAAAAAGCTTTAACTGATGGCACTGCTGGAATTTCATGGATTTCTTCTCTGTTTTCAAAGCTTCAGCTCTCTAGTGTTTCTATGATTATGCTATGATGAGATAACTTAGGCTATTTATCTATCGGTCAATTCTATATTTCATGCTCGCAATAAGTATGTCGATGTCAATTATCACTTTGTTCGTGATAGAGTTGCAAAGTATGAGATTCAGGTTCGCTTCATTTCTTCCAAGGATCAGCATGCTAATGTTCTTAATTACTAAGCCTCTCTCTTTTGCAACCTTTGCTTATTTATGGTCCAAGCATTGTGTGGAAGCTCCACTTTTAGCTTAAAGGAGCATATTATAAAAAATACAGTACTAAATCATAGGATACAAATATAAGAAATTATGTTTACCTTGTACATCTTACAACTTAGATCATGTGTAGGGGTTACATTGTTAATATTTTTTGTTACTCATTTTTGGACTCCACGTGCTGAAGACGGTGTATACCTCTTTTGAACTGAGTGTAGGAGTTAACTCATGTTTGCTGGAAGATTGACAAAAGCAGAGAAATAAATATTTTTTCAAAACCCTGTTTTAGTTGTTTTCTACTCTCTTTATCCTTCCTCTTTACTGCCAAAATTGTTAGGTTTTCTTAGATTAATCAGGAGTCTTCATAATGTTAAATTCATTCCTTCTTTATCTAGTCTTTAGGGTTGGATAAATCCCTCAGAATTTGCACTAAAAAAAACTGGTTCTGCTGCTGTCGTAATTTTTTTGTTCCAACTTAGGCTCTGATTCTGACTTGGTTTCGTATGATATCTAACCATCTTAGCTATATTCTGTCACTCATCTTTATTGGGTCCTAGGGATCACTGTTCTTAGTGTAGACTCTCAGTCAGATTTGGATGCTCGGCATTGTCAGATCAAGAAAACCTTTTTGACTAACCAGATTCCTGTCGGATTCTGTTATGTAAAATGATTTTATCTCATTTTGAATCCTTCATCAAAGTTGTAGTCCAGGACACGTAGATGAATTTGAGCTTTTGAATTGCTTGATTTTGATATCAAAAGCTCAAGATATTCCTGTTTGAAATCTAGTATGAAAACATAGAATCCTGCCATGAGAAGGTTTCCAGCCGAGTTTGATTGCAATTCTGTTATTCAAAATGAATTTATCTCACTTTGAATCCCTCATAAAAGTTGTAGTCCATGACATATAGATGAATTTGAGCTTTCAAATCACTTGATTTTGATATCAGAAGCTCAAGATATTCTCATTTGAATATCTAGTGTGAAAGCAGGGATTCCTGCCGCAAGAAGGATTTTTGCCCAAGTTTGCAGGGACACAATTGCAAGATGCTAAAAGTTTAAAGACCAATTGCAGGCCAATTTGAATCTTTTTTTTTTACCAAGGACCAAATGGAAAAGATGTTAAACTAAGGAAGTTGATTGAAGATAAAATTAGAAAAAAATTTTGTCGGATGAAGAAATTGAAGAACAGAGATTCGATCAGAAAAGGAAAATAGAGGAGCTGATCATGTTTTGCTCTCATTTTTACGATTGTCATTTTGAGAACAACCCCTCCCCCGTCTGATTTATTTCCTGCACGAACCTTCCTGGCTGAGTTCTTTCCTTTTTTCTCTGCAAATTCCTGTTGTTTTCCTTTATCATCACGCCTAATTTTTAGAGCTGCAACCACGTTTTTATTGCCCATTCAAAGAGAGCGACTGGCTTCATGGTCCCAGCTATGGAAGGAAGGAAATGAGCCACATCATCCTCTAAAAAAACTGGAAAGAAATCAGATATGATCACAAAATCAGAATCAAAATATTTTGGTTTTCTATTTTTGCTCACCCGAGATTACACCCTATAGTTAATATAATATTTGTTTCCTAAATAGAGCTGCGTTTTAGGTTATAAGCCTCTCTAATGACCTGGGGGGAGGACAAAAAAAAGAGAGAGAAAGAGGAGAGGAAAGAGGAGAAAAAAAAAGAGAAAAAAAGAGAGAGGAACGAAAGAAAAAAAAAAGGCAGAACGCCACTGTCAAAAGCAGAAAAACACAAAGGAAGGGGCGTGAACTCAACCAGCATAGCACGTTTTCATCGCCGTCTCCCTCATCATCTCTACAGAAAGCATCAACAGAAAGAAAGAAAAGGAACAGAGTTCATCAACCGGCGTGGCCATCATTTTCACTGTCCCTAGAAGTAGTGACCACCAGCTGTGCGCAGAAGCTACAGTATCGTTGTCTTCATCCATCTCAGTTACCAGAGAGGGAGAGAAAGAAAACACAGAAAAGGGGACAGAGGAGGATAAAAAAGGGAGAAAGCACAGGAAAAACAAAAAAGAGGAGAGAAACCATAAACCAGTAGGGAATGCCTTTCAGTCTTTGCTTTCATTTTTTGCATATAAAATCTGCAGAACAGGGAAGAAGAAAGTGTAGAAAACTAGTAGAGAGAGAGAGAGAGAGAGAGGAACGAAGATTGCAAAGGTAAAACTCAGAAGAAGAATGCCAACAGAGAATATGGGGAAAGAGCTGAAGCAGACGGCATCACTGATCGACTAGCCAGCAAGCCTTCAAACATTGTCGTTGTCCTTTCATTCACAGGTCTGTTCTCTTCACCTCCCGCACCGTGCATTTTTTTCCTTTGTGTTTGCACTGTTCAAGTGAATTTTAATTCACTTGAACAGTAACGTGGTCTCTTTGCATGCATTTTGCCTTGTTTTTTGAGAAGATTGCGCCCTTTTTTTTGTGTCCAGCCGGACATGTTGTTTTCTTTTTTTTTCTTCTTTCAAAAAAAAGAAAGAGAAAGAGATTTGTGATTTTCTGGCATATTTATTTTAAGGTTTGAATTTTTTTATATTGTAAAAAAAAATATCTATCTCGTATTTAGAATACCCGGTTTTCGACGCAATGTGACAAATATACATATGTATTAAAAAAATGTTTTCTTGTGTGTTGCATACGGCCAATACCCTAACGTGTTTTGAAAGCTATTTTTTATATAAAAAATATTGGAAGTTTTGAAAATGTGTTTTCGCATGGATTTCTTAAACACAACAAAAATTATTTTCTTGCATTTCTGGATTTTACAACATGTTTGTAAAACTCCAAAGGGTATTGGCCAATATTCCAAAAAAATAAAAAAAATCTTATTTTGGGAGAATTTATCTATTATTCACCGTTAATGTTTGGATAAAGAAATCCCAAAGGGTATTGGCCAATATTCCAAAAAAATAAAAAAAATCTTATTTTGGGGAGAATTTATCTATTATTCACCGTTAATGTTTAGATAAAGAAATCTCAAAGGGATGAATATCCAAAATATTAATGGGAATAACTTGTTATTATTCACTGTTAATATTTGGATAAAGAAACCCTAAGTGGTAAATATCCAAAATAATTTTCTAGGGATAATAAGTCATCACGCATCCTTGAAAGATGCCTTGATTATAATCGAGGAAATTTTAATTTTTTACTCGGTTTATGAGCCGTGAGAGTATAAAACACCAAAGCAAAAATAAGCTTTTAAAGCGCCCTAAATTTCTAATTTTTTTCCTTTCTCCTTGCGATTTACAGGTCGCAAACTCTTGATATACTAAGGGAAAAATGAGCTTTTAAAGCACATAGAATATCCTTGGATTTCTATCTTAATAAATTTAGTTTGAATCAAACCTAGAAAAACTGATGGGATTAGAAAACACCAACACCATAATAATTATAAAGCAAACCAAACACCAAGCAGGTTACCTTAGGTAGGGCGTACTAGGGATGCTAATACCTTCCCTTTACGCAACTAGTCCCTTGCCTTAGAATCTCTAAAAGACCAGTTAGGGTTCCTAGTGATCAAAATACTAGGTGGCGACTCCTTTATTCAAAAACAAAAAAAATAAAAAACCTTGAAATCAATCGAGGATTGCCGCGCTCCGCCGCGAGGGTACGAAAATATTATACCCAAATCTTTATATAAATAGAGAGGATAGGTAATATTGTTAAGCCTCTAAACACTTCTTATACCTTAACTTTTATTGTATGGTATTTGCTTTGGGCAATAAAAGGATGTCCTTCTGTCCCAGGCAGCAAGTTTCAACTTGAGATAACAAGCAAACACATAGAAACTACTCAGATTTCATTAAATTCTTTTTTGTAATATTCCTACTGTTTCACTTGGAATCTTCTATATCTCTGAAACCCAACTTTGGGTTTACTTTCTCCTTTCATGTCAAGGAGGGAGTAAATGGAAAGTAATTCTGAAAATCTAGAATAAGATGCAGAAATGGGATTTCTTAAGTTTATATGGTCAAGAATCCATGTGATATAAGTCTTTTAAATTCAATGCATCGATGATATTGTGATTATCATTGTATTTCTGAAATTATCTTAGGATTAGTATAAATAAGTGTTATGAAAGTAATGACCCTTGAGTACTTTAAATCCATGGCTATTTATTTCCTCTCGGATGAGAATAATGTATGTAAGTTTGTGACCTTCCCTCAATCAAGTAAATTATTAATTACTAATGTCATCACCCAATTTAGGGTGATTCCCCAAAATTCTCTTTTTTCCAAAAAAATCAAAAAAAAATCAAAAAATCAAAATCAAAAAAATAAAATAAAGGCTGCAAAAATAGGCGAAAATCAAGCTGCAATTTTCGGAAGAATTTCAAGGCCCAATTGTACGCTGTTATGCCCAAAAATAGAAAAATGCAAATTCAAAGGTCAAATTAAATAAGTATTGGACGAATTTGCATAAAAATTAAGCCTAATGACATAATTAAATTTTTAATGGGCCAATTTGATTTAATCATGGGCCAAATTGAATTTTAATTATGTTCAAGAATTAATTCGGGTCCAATTGAAGGAGTTAATTAAGTGCAAGGACTTAATTATACTTTAAGCGGGTCAAAATTAATTGGAGGGCTTAATTGGTGAAAATTAAGTTTGGGAGCCTAATTTGGACTAAATTGAAAAATCAAAGACCCAATTTAATTTTTACCAAGTAATTGATTAAAATCAGGGGCCAAACACAAAACTTGAGGGACCAATTTTGAAGCCCGAAAAAATACTCTGCCTATAAATAGCAGCCTACAACTCAGAACAAAAGTGGGGGTAATTTTGACAATAAAAAAATACAAAAAACCTAACCCTAAACCCATCTTTTTCTCTAAAGCCGCCACCCCCACCCGGCTTTGATTTTCTTTGGGGAGAAACCTGCCGCTCAACCCATTTTTGCGGGCTGCCTCTCCATTTCCTCTACCAAGACAGGGCCGACATTTTCCTCTTCTTTCCCCCTGGATTTGGGTTCTTTTCTTCCTTCAACCCGGCAGCTCTCAGCCACTGCACCACTCCTCCACACCGTTTCCCCATTTCCTTCTTCTTTTCCAGCCGCAGGTCCTGTTCTTCTCCCTCTCCGCCGCTCATCATCTCCCTCACCAAGCAGCAACGGTCGGACCAGCCGAGAGCCGGACCAGCCGAGAGCCGGACCCCTCCAAATCGCTCCTCTTCTTCCCTAATCCCCTTTACCCACCATCCGCGAGCCGATCTCCACACCCGCAGCAGCTCCTCCCCCCAGCGGTGGTAGCAGCAGCGCCGACCTTCACCTTCATTCCCTTGGCCAGAAGAGCACCAGAGGAGAGCTGCCGCCCCCCTCCCTTCGGTCATTTCAGCATCCAGAACCCAAGGCCAGCTCGCCGAACGGAGGTGAAGGAGAAGGCGATCCCATAACCAATCGGCCACAGACTAGCCTCCTGCAACCCTCGCCAGATCTCCATCTCCTTCAATCGGACTCACCAGAAATCAAACGGACCAAGAAGGGAGAGAACAGGAGTGAAACAGATTTGAAAAAACGGGAAGAACCCGAGAACAGTTCTAAAAAATAGAACAAAATAAAATCTGCTTGTTGTTGCGTTTTGCTTTGTGTTGCAGGTTGTAGTGGCTACCAACGCCGGCGAGGAATGAAGGGAAGAAGAAGCTGAACCAGATCTGCCCGTTTCTGTGTTTCCCGGCGGCGCGTGAGACCACGCGCCGCCAGTGTTCGAATTCCTGCAGTTTCAGTGGTTCCCTTGCAATTTCTGGAGTTTTGAGGACTATTTTGTAAATTTGAAATTATTTTATGTAATTTTGATGTAATTTTTGAATTTTGTAATTTGTATTGTGGATGTAAAAAAGAAGAGAAAAAGAAAAAAAAAGAAAAGGCAAAAAAAAAAGGAAAAAGAAAAAGAAAAAGAAGAAAAAATATAATATAATAAAAAATATGTGTTTGTTTTTTGTATTTTTTATTTATGTTATTGAATTATAAAAAAAAAAATAATAATAAAAAAAAAAAAATGCATGTTTGTATTTATTTCAGGGATCTTTTTATAAGAAGACGACAAAAGAATAAAGAAGGATTTAATATTTTGATTGGATCACGGTGTAGAGGTACAAACTTGTACGGAAGTTGTATTTCTAAAATCCTATGAAAAGATAAAATTTTTAAAACTTCTTTAACACATCAAAGCCACGAAGCAGCTTACCGCAGGTAGGGTGTGTTAGGGGTGTTAATATCTTCCCTAACCACAATCAGTCCCTTACCCGCGAATCTCTGACAAGACCAGTCAACCCGGGTTTCCTAGTAACCCTCAATTAAATACTAGGTGGCGACTCCCAACAAAATCAATTCCAATTAACAGAGCGAGAAAACCGCCATCGCCAGGACGGGCCGACGCCGCGCGCGGGTGTTTTCCGACGTGCGACAACTAACAAGGTTTAATTTCTTAAAATTCTTTCTGCTTAGCTATATGATTCTTGTTGCCACTTTTGGCTGCTTGGTGCTTTTCTTTTCTTTTTTAATCTGCCTTATCAAAATAAATATATGATATCTCACCTTCTCCGAAGATGGGAAATTAAGTGGAGAATGCTGTTTGGAAGAGAAAGCTTCAGTACATCAATAGCTCCTTAAAGCAATTTTAATAAAACTAAACTAAAGAAAAGAGCTTCTAAAAGCAGCGCATAAACTTGCAAAACAAAATTAAAGAAAAGAGCTCCTAAAAGCAGTGCATGAACTTGCTTATCACCTAATTTGTACCGACTATACGTATACTCTTTTTTCTTTTCTATGATAAACTATATGTATACTCTTGTTGCAAGATTCTAAGTTCCAAAGGTAACAATTGCTGATTGAAGAAGAAAAGGTGACCATTTTTTTATTGGTGTTAAAAAATAAGGGAATTGACATACATACATACATACATACATACATTCATGCATACTATGTGTGTGTGTGTGTGTTGGATGAGATAGGCATTGAAAAACAAATTTATAAAATAAATTAATATATTTTCAAAATAGTTTTAGAATAAATTTTTATTTTTTAAAAACAAGAGACATAGGATAACATGTCCCTTAAATCTTTATTATCTGGAGATAATAATCAAATACTACATAAGCCACTCGCTATTATAATTTATGGTAGAATGTTGGTGGATCAAAAGAGTTATAATATACATGATGCCTTTTGTTACGTGATCTTGTTTGATTGGTTAGGTATTACTTATATTTTATTTTTATTTTCTTAATAACATCATGATTAATTGAGAAGAATATGGAATTTTCTTTATAGATCACGAAGACGTCCGACAGATTTTAGTCTGTATAATGGGAGTAATCTTTCCAAGATAATCTCCCTCATCCCTAAATATCCACATCGCTTATTTTGGAACTTGAATTTAGGAACCTTAAAATAAAAATCCCTCGTCTTAATTACCAGTTGAAAATTAAGCATAAAAGATGTTGCGGAGACAAGCACACTGCAAACTTATTTGAGAAGGATTCCTAGGAAGAAAGGAATAAGAACTTGGCTTGAGGAATGTGCTAGCTATGGCAAACCGTACAATAATTGAATAAAAGAAAATTAGAATCCAACACTTTCAAGTTTCATCTCATTGGCTTTTCAAAAAAGGATAAAAAAAAAAGTGGGTCCAATTGTATTGATGTGAAATCGTTTCCATCGCTGGTTCTACCACCAGACATAAATTAATGCATTCGAGGGAAGAGCAAAGATACCTAACAGCTAGGCTAATCTTGATCTTTATAGATAGCCTTGTCCAGAGCCATGGACCAGCCATAAAATATAAGATTTATATCACTCCCGAGATCTCAATCTTGATGCTGTTGGTATGGTGGAAATGTACCCAAATCTTACACACCAAAACTGAAGCATCAGCAAAGAAATGCTTTTGTAATATATAAAGTCTTTGTGATATATATGCCCTAGATATCTGGCCCTTCTTTTCTAAGACAATATACATGGACCCGATCGAAAACTTAGAAAAATCATGTGATGTTCCCGCTTTTAAATGGATTCCTCGTAGAAACCAGCTGCAAAAATACATAAATCATGAAGTTTTTTTTTTTTGTTTGTAAACACTGGAATTTTATTAATCAATTGATATAGCTAATAAAAATCTGGCTAAGCGGAAAGAACAAAAAGTAACAAAAGTCAACCATATATAAGGTAATTATAATATTTTTTATAAAATAACATATTACATAATACACCTTCTTAAGCTTAAGGTGGTTATTATAGAATATGGAGTAAATTTGAATTATTTTTTTTGCTATTCTATCCCAAACAAAATGATAATTAAACTCAGCATGATTGATATGAACATAAAAAATCAGATTAGTAGACTAATAAGTAGCATTTAAGTTGTTACTCAAAGTAGTAGTGACAAAACTAGGAGATACATAAATCTGATAAAAAATAGCGAACCAAAGAACTTCAGCAATGCTATCAACTAAAACCTTATACTTAACTTCAATGTAGGAGCAAGCAACAGTTCGTTACTTGCTAGATTTCTAAGAAATAGTAGTGATGCCAAAAAAAGACAATGTAAGCCTCGGTAGACTTACGATCATCAATATTACCAACCCAATCAGTATCAGTAAAAATATGAAGAGATAACAAAGAAGCATGGGTAATGTGCAAGTCAAAAGAAGCTGTGCCTTTTAGATATTGTAATATGCGTTTAACAGCAACCCAATGACCTTAAATAGAAGCATGTATAAATTGACAGACCTTGTTCACAGATAACATATATCTGGCATAGTAAAGATAAGATATTGGAGAGCACTAACAATTTGGTGAAGGCGAGTGGGATTCGAAAACTACTCACTAGACTGTAATCCAAGCTTAGAAGCAAAGGCTGTAGTATCAACAAGTTCACACGATGGCATACCAGCATGGTAAAGGATATCGATGACATATTTATGTTGACTAGGCTTGAGACCTATACCAGTAGGAGTTACTTCAATTCCTAAAAAATAATGAGTACTACCCAAATCACGAAGTTTAAATTCTGAACTTAGTAAAGTAACGAAACGTTGAACCAAAGTAGAGTTACTACCAGTGAGTAAAATTTCATTAATATAGATAGGAAGATAACAAATATCACAACCTATAAAAAAAAATAAACAAGAAGGTATCAACTTTGGAATCCTTAAAACCAATAGAAAGAAGAAAGTCTCTTAGTTGTGTGTACCAAGCCCATGGGGCTTGTTTCAAGCCATAAAGATATTTTTGAAGGCGATATACATAAGTAGGCATAGTAGGGTGTACAAAACTCATGGGTTGTTCCATATAAACCACCTCTCTAAGTGACCCATTGAGAAATGCATTATGAACATCAAGTTGTTGAATCTACCAACCTTTAGATACGACAATAGTGAATGCTAACCGAATAGTAGTCCATTTAACTCATGACTGAATGTTTCTAAGTAATTAATTCCTTCTTGCCGAGTGAACCCTCACGCAACCAAGCAAGTCTTTTAATGGTCAATACCATCATCAGCTCATCACTTTATTTAATACATTCACTAACAACTAACCACATTCATAGTAGGATAAAAAGTAACCAATGATCAAGTAACATTTGCATGTAAAGAAGCAATTTCAAATTGCATTGCATTATACTAACACATAAGTTGATAAGCTTCCTTAAAACTAAGAGGTTCAAGATTAAGAGCAGATCTTACCCATGATGTTGAAGACAACAGAGTGGTAGAAATCAAACTTAAGTGAGTATACCTGTTCTGCCTTGGACGCAAAACCATATGGTGCTAACAGGGTGCTGAAGGTACAATAAACAGTTGAGAGGTGGACTATTGTAGAAAAGAGTAACAGGAGAGATTAACAAAGAGGTCTAGATCTAACGTGGACTGAGCAAAGGTACTGGAAAGAGAGAAAAGACTCAATGGTGTGATGAAGATGCATCAACAATGAAGGAGTCAAACAGAGAGGATAAGCACGGCTCGTTTATATGTGTTTAAGGAAAACAAGGCACCAAAAGTTCTGCCATTACAAGACTGTTGGTGATGACCCATCCTTTTGATAGAGAAGCACTATGTAGGCGAGATAAACTGAGGCAACTAGTAGGTTTGGTAGGAAATAAATCTGATCCACAATTTGGATCAGATTTGGTGCTTTTTTTTTTTTGCTGAACTGATCTTCCTTAGGATGAGGAAGAAGGGGATGCACCATTGACTTAGAAACGACACTGTTTTCTTTGATTGAAATGGCTATCTTTAATTTGCTTCCTGGAATTCCGATGTCTTGCAATCAAGCTCTTATCTTTGAAAATATTTTTTTTTAAAATTTCGTCCTTGGATCAATGTAATTGGACTCCTAGGTTTCAATGTCATTTACAAAATAGTCATTGGTTTCAAATTTAATCAATTCAATCTTTAATTAACTCTTAAAACTTTTAATTCTTACAAAATTACCCCTAGTAAAATCAATTAACCTCCTTATAGTATTAGCTCCTATTCACTTAGTCTTTAAACTTATCAATTTTTTTAATTTTTGGCCAAATTGACTTCCAACTTTATCTTTTCATCGTTTTTAATTTCCTCAAACTTTCAATTTGTGTTGTCTTGATCAAATTCTCAAATTATTTTATTATTTATTTTATTATTATTATTTTAGAAATTTAAAATTAAATTATGACAATCATGTAACTATTATTAAATTTAGGACCAAGAAAACATTGCTTGCCATCTATTCTCAAATCAATATATATGAAATAAACAAATTCAAAATTGACAAATAACAATTTTATTAATATAACCAGCGGATTATTAAGTATTCATTATAAGAAAAAAAATGAAATAAAATTATCATTATTTCTTTGAAATTGATGTGTCAACACTTAGTTCTTAGCAAATACAAATCAAGGCATTATGGGATTTTAAAATTACTTCAAAGAACAAATTGATTAGTCCTCAAAGTGTTGTAGACAAAGATGTAAAGGGCACTGGACTTTGTTTGGGATTGTGTTTTCAAATGATGTTTTGCATCTAAAATTATGGTTTTGACAAAGTATTAAATTTCAGCTTTATTAAAACCAGGGTTTTAAGTGTACTGAGATTTTAAAATCATAGTTTTGAAAAGGTTATCGGATACCTATTTTTTTACTCAACCTTTTTTTTACCAACTCAACCATCGTACCATGATCCAACAAAATATTACATTACTTAAGAAGCCTTCAAGCATATATGAAGAGAACTTGCAAGCTTATGAGCTTTTCTGCCGTGTTTCTACGCTTGGAAGATTCTTTTTTATAAGAGTTCTGCCTTTTATTTATAAAAGGCCATTCCATTAGTTAACTATTATCACATGACATCATTTCACTGGCTAATTTTTATTTCAAAAATCTTGTTTTAATGGTCTAATCTTTTATTAATAATACAAGATTTCTCTTTTATTATATGTGGAGTACCAATATATGTGCTTATAGCGCTATTAATGTCACATAATTTATTTTATTTTCATAAAATAAAATAAGGTAAGTAAAATTTTCTTTTGGCATTGAGCTTCCTTTAGTTTCTACTATTTTGTTTTTTTTACACTGACCATTGATGATCAAGTTACTTTTAGTGCCAAAAAAAAGGAATAGATTGAGTTCAAAATTTATATTTGGACTCTGATTTAACACTCCATGGAGTCATTTTCAATCCAACTCACCAAAATGTTCAAAGTCTTGGTAAATTATATATTAACAAGGACTTGTCTCTTATGCAATAATTAAAAAAAATTTCTTCTTCTCTGGATAAAGGGAGATTCTGTCTACACAAACAAAAAGAGGAATAATCACTATTCTTTTTTACCAAACTTCCTTGATATTTTACCTTTCCCTTTTAATTTTCACTTCATTCCTCAATCTTTATGGATTAAGCCAAATTATAAAACCGACATGGCGGCCCCCCAAAATGTGAATGCCATGTGTGGTTGCCATCTCTTCAGCACCAAAGTGAAAGCGCCCCACATACAAAGCTTTAATTTGGCCACGTTTTCTCAGCATCTTGACTGCAAGTTGGTTTTTTTTTTTTTTTTTTCAGAGGGAAATCTTGTTATATTGGCTAGACTAATGATCACGAACCAGTTCTAGCAACAACCGTATCCATTTCTTTAAGTCTATTAATTATTGCTGCAAGATATATACAGCTTAAAAGCCTGTGTTCAATGTTTCCATTCCAACAAAATAGTGATGAATTTTGGCCCCAAATCTTCTCTAATCCCTACCAAGAAGATATTGGTAAAGATTTTCACGATCTCATCTATGGCCAAGATTCACTTCATGGAATTAGCAACCAAACCATCTCAGTGGATGAAATTCAGAAACATAAAATATTAGCAACTTCAAAAGCTAATGATCATAGTGGAAAAATTATTCGTGATGAGAAGAAGATTGCTCGGAAGGAAATCGAACGGCAAAGGAGGCAACATATATCCACTCTTCATGCTTCACTTCGGAACCTACTCCCTCTTGAATCAATCAAGGTCAAGAAACTTTTTTTGCTTTACTTGATTTCTTCCTTCATTATACAGTAGCGTATAACTTCACTCGGTTTACACAATTATGGCAGGGAAATAAAAAAAAATGAAAACAAATATTTGTGAGAAATGGCTAACCTAATTACCATACTTTTACATGTTGTGTTAATGGCTACGTCATATTCTTTTCCTTGAGGTTGATGCTCTTGATCTACACATGATTTTAGGGTTTCTGATCATATTGGGAAATCTTGCAGGGAAAGCGCTCAATCTCTGATCACATGAATGAGGCTGCGAAGTATATAAAGCATCTAAGCAGTAACATCCGAGAATTAAGTGCCAAGAGAGATAAATTCAAGAAACTCTCCAACTCAAGTACTTTTGAACAAGGGACTGAAGTTCCAGGCCGTAATTTGCTGGACTTTGTTAAGGTTCGCCCTTATTTGGGTGGAGTGGAGATTGTTGTGAGTGGAGGCTGTGGAGAGGAAGGGTTTCTTCTATCAAGAGTGCTAGAAGCATTGCTTGAAGAGGGATTTGATGCTGTTAGCTATGTTTCTACACAAAAAGATGAAAGGCATTATACCACTATCCAGTGTCAGGTATTGCCATTGCCAAAGTTCATTTCTTTCTAAGTTTAGTTGAGTGAAATTTGCTTCAACTTCACTGATAATCCAACACCATTTGGCCTTCATATTTGTGAATTTCTTTTGCAGGCTACCAATCGGAATTGCATTGATTCAGATGGGCTGCAAAGAAAACTAAATGATGTGATCTCATTGTCAAGATATGTTAATTTCTGAGTGATTGACACCATTAATTGCACTGCATGCGTGTCTTGAAACGGCTCATATCTTTTTTATTGTTTTGTTCCTTAATGGCCTCATAACCCTAGATTTAAATTTGTTGTGCTTACATATGTTGGCTTGCTGCAAGCCTGCAACTATTTGGTTCAACTTTCTGCAGGTTTAATTCTTATGGGTACGAAGTGTGTAATCTATTGTTTCAATTACATGAACTCTTTGCAAAATATGTGTGTAAGAGATTTCAAGTGGAATTGGTAAGATCAGTAACATAAAACATCAAGAGCTGATCTTAATGACAAGCGAGGTACACTCGTATAAATTACTGAGCATGGAAATAAAAAGGTTAAGTTTGGTCTTAAGGAATACATATCTTTCCTCAACAAGATGAATTCCTTGACAAAATTTAGATGACATCTAGAGTGTTCCCTTTGTATTTACATATAGGAAGCTGCTTGTTTTGATTCATCTTGTTTTTCTTCCCTGATTAGTAGCTTTTTTCAGATAGTGTTTGTTTAGTTTCTGGCCCAGCTTTGCAGTGATCTGTGCAAAATCTGTGCATGTTTTCCTTCCACCTTGTTTGTTTTTTTGCCTTCTTGGTGTTCATTCAATACTATCCAAAACAAAAGGCAGATCTCTTTACATGTTAATCTCCGTCTCCTTAATGTATATGTGCATACACAACTTGAAATCTTGACAATATATATATGATTTGAAACCAAATCACCTTATTGTTTGGTATGGAATAAAATTGGATTTATATTAATGTAGCTATATATTGTTCGTATATATGGGAATAATGGTTGCCTTTATAGTCTCATGCATGCCTGTGTGTGCATTTCAACCTTTTGAATTAAGAGCTTTTACTATCATCTTTTTTTTCCATGCGCCTTCACTTGTTTTGGTACGTCTTTAGAACGAGATGCAAAGTACTTTACTATTATCCAGAAGTCACAATACCATGGTGATAATTACTAGCTTGTCCAGCGTGAAGTGTTCTGTTAAATTACTTAGCTACTTCTTCCCCTCTGTAGTAGATAGCTTCCTAACTTGCGTTCTTGCTCAGTTATCTCAATATCAATAAGCATCATATAACATCCAGTGGCTAATCTTGCAATTCAATGATAGTAAACCCGAATTTACTGAACTTAATTAGGTCTCCCGTGATTCATTCTCTTCATAGGGTTTCATGATTTTTCTCTTCTGAGAGATGCTTAAATTTCACATATATGATAAGGACCAGGTTTGTTGCTGCAACCATACAGGAGTAAGCTTCAGTCTTCTTGACACCTCACTGATGTAGAAATATCAACATAATTAAGGTACTAGGGTTCACCTAGCAGAAGCTACTGATGATATGCAAATTTACTAATTCTATTGTTTATAAGGAAGTATACATTGCTTGGTTTGGATATCGTGTATAAAAAAATATCAAATCGATGCTTTTTATAATTCTTTTTGAGAAACATTGATTACCACTACGCTGTCAGAAGTTTTGAAAGCAATTTACATGATTCATGAGTCATTTCGTAGGTGTGATTGACCAAATAATTGTTGTTGATTGTCATGGAAAGTTATATGTGTGTTGCTAGTGTAGTACAAGCCTAATCCAGAGATGTGATTGGATTTGTTCATGTTTTGGATTTCAAACGCATATAAACATTTTATTAGCTTTTTACCTTCATGATGAGAAGTTGATTGACTTTCTTTTGATAATTCAATGATAGTACTACATTGAAAATGATAATTATTACATAAAAATAGTAACTATATCATTCCTTTAATAAGATTTTGTTTGAAAGTATTTTTCAAAATGCATTTGGATAAAAACTAGAAAACAAATATATAATTAATTTTTATAGATGATTTCCAAAGATTTTAATATAAATATATCATAAATATATAGAAAATATTAAATTAGTAATTTTTTATTTCAAACATGTTTCTAATAATTTACCTTGAAAAAAAAAACTCATTGTTTTAAACATGTTTTCATTGTACTCTCTCTCTCTCTCTCTCTCTCTCTCTCTCTCTCTCTCTCTCTCTCTCTCTCTCTCTCTCTCTCTCTCTCTCTCTCTCTCTCTCTCTCTCTCTCTATATATATATATATATATATATATATATATATATATATATATATAGAGAGAGAGAGAGAGAGAGAGAGAGTACAAGCATATATACAACACCAAGAGGTGCTCTTGCACTTTGGGCGCAGTCTCCCATGTTTGTTACTAGAAACGTCATCGTGTTCTCTTTTCTGTAGAGTAACACATGTCGATGTTAGTGGTCTAGTTTGTCATTAGTGAATCTTTTTTTCTCTCTTCTCCATTGAAAATTATAGTTTGGCTATTTTCATTGTTGGTATTTCAATTTCAATCCTTATTCTTTTAATTTATAATTTTTATTATTGGCTTTTTTTGTAAAAGTTTATTTGTTTTCAATTTTACCCTTCAATCCTAATTTATCATATATTATATTTTTCAATTTAGTTCTTATTCTTTTGATTTTTATTTTTTTCTTCATCCTTTTATAAAAAAATTTATTAGGTTTTGATTTTATCCTTCAATCCAAATTGATGGTATCATATTTTTCAATTTGGTCCTCATCATTTTGATTTTGATTTTTTTCTTAGCTTTTTTTAAAAAGTTATTATTGGATTGAATTTCACCATTCAACCAAAATTTTGTTTTTATTTTTTATGTCAATTTTGATCCTCATTCTTATGATTTATTTTTTATCCTTTTGCTAAATTGATTTTTCTTTTCAGTTTCATCCTTCAATCAAATATAAATTTATTTTATATTTTAATTTTGATCCTCATTCTATCAATTGCTATTTTTTATAATCCTTTTGCATAATTGAAATTATTTATTTCAATTTTATTCTTCAATATTTGATTGATTAGGAATTGGACTTAATAGTTTTTTTTAAATAGGATGTTTCAGGTCTAATGACTCTAGTCATGAGTTTGAAAAGTTAGCATAGTTTTTTTAAGAAAAAAAACTTTACAATTTTTTTATGTTTTTATTGGGTTATTTCAATCTTATGATTTACTTTTCGGGTTTAATATGATATTTAAGGTTGGCTTGACCATGATTTCTAGGATTACAAGTTTTTAATGCTAACTGGGGTTAAATAGGACCAAATTTTTATGTCATTTTTTATCACATTTTGTTCTTTCGTATTTAATGGGTTGTAAATTGAGATATATTATTTGTCTCGTTTTGAAAAAAAAATTGAATTATTCTAATCACTTTTCATTTTAAATCTTATTCATCTACTGTCATTTTTTTAAAATTGAAATAAAATCAACTTATTCAACTCATACATATCTATAACCTGAATCACTTTTTTTTTTCTTTTTTAAAACACCCTAGCAACAACTAAATATATTTTTTTAAAAAAAAATTGTTCCGCCTTGCGGCCATATGCATTATGTAAACATCTATATTTATATTCTTTAATTACTATTCAAAAAGTAATTACATTAAGCTTGGAGATGAGGTAAGCCTCGACAAATTAAGGAATTAATTAAATCAAAGCTACCGTGTGGGAGCTGTGATGGAATTGTAATTTGAGCATGACATGCTATGATGTATGCTATACTGTTGGGTCCGTTTTGTTTTATTTTATTTTTTATTTTTATTTTTTTTATTTATATGGGGTGTCCGGGCCAGCTTGCGCGCACCACGACTATTCCCCACGGCCCACTGGACATCCTGCAAGTCCAGGAGCAGGTAAGGCACTGCGGGGGTGACAGGCGTGCACATAGAGGATCGAACCCGGGACGGGGACGGAACAAGTCACACGATTGACCACAGCAGCTAGACCCTCAAGTGCCCGTTTTGTTTTATTGCTACATCTAGTAGATGCTTTCGAAATTAGATTAATTTTGGCATACTTTGAATTGGTCATAAGTCATATATATCAATCCTTTTTTTTCCCTCCATTAATATTGTTATCTATGTCTCTTGGTGTATGTCTTTGCTTAATCTATTTGTAGATGAATTAAGAAAAGGTGCATGACATCCTTTATTAATCAAGTGTTGTAAACATTTTCAGTTAGTTAAATCATCGGGAATTCATTTCATATTCCCACTTGCATTCATATAATTATATATATTTGGAAGGAGACGTACGGCAAGTGATAGTATAGAAAAGTATGGTCACATTTTTTTTCCCAAGGAATATGAATATTTCATTGAAGTTCTAGCCCAAATAATCATCCTTGAGAAGGTCTTCGCACCAAATTCATTTATTAATTTCTCAATTTAAATATCGTTACACGAATTATATTCATATAATTCGTATTATAGTATTATAGCATCTACAATGGTCCCTTCCTAGTTACTATTATTTTATTTATTATCTTATGTATCTAATCGTACGTATAAATATCTTTTTATTTAAATAAAGGGATTAAAGAAAGAGATTGTATAAACCAATCAATCAAAATGTATACACATATACATGTATGTATGCAAATTGTAGTTTCTAAAATAGTACATTGGTATACCATAATAATGTTTATAAAGGCAAGGGAATTGATAATTTGAAACGGACTGCTTGAAAGTTTGTCAATATTACGGGCTCCGGGCCTGGAGATCGGTTAAAGGGTTTGTATGCAAAGCCTAGAAATCATTGATTATGGGCAAAATTAGGACATCGTAAACACTGTCAATGCGTACCTATTCAGCTCATATATGCAAAGCCTAGAAATAATTTGAAATGGACTGCTTGAAAGTTTTTCATAGGAATGGTGCCAGAATATGACAATGGAAGGCCACCAAGAATATCTAACATCAATGGAAGAATTAAAAAAAAGTAAATTTAAGAATACACCTATAGAGTTAAAAATGTCTGATTCCCAAAATAAGATTTTCATGGATTCTTTTTTTCTTTTGGATCTAAAAATTTGAGATCTTTAGAACACTAAGTTTTCTATCTCATTTTTTAATATGGACAGTATATAAAAGTCAAACCGAAATTGGTTGATGCCTTTTCATACCCCAATTATCACTTCAATGACATGTTCAGGAATTATTCCAGTCTGAAAGAGTTGGAAACAGGCTGCTAGCTAGCAATTATCTCTGATGTATGACCTCTTAACTTAACCCTTTGATTTTCAAACAAGAATTTTCAATTCTTTTGTATGGTTAATTTACTGTAAAATAGCTTCATGAAGCAATTACAAAAAGATGGTCAATCAACTGGAAGGTCCATGTTGATTGGCAGGTGCTCAAAAACCATAAAAAATGATCATCATGTCACTTTCAATAGCACAAAATAATATTGTCACTCCTACACTAGCTGTATAATTGTAAACTATATTAAGATATAAATTAATGCTTTAAGTATTAATTAATTAATAATAATGTTACATTTCCAGAGGGACAAGTAGATGTATATAGAAACTAACAAGCAATATAATACAAGCAGCTTGTAAGCCTCTTCAGGACAAACTCTATCTTGTTTCCACACCATTATACCAGTAATCACCAGCAAGTATACTTGTCTTCCAAGGCTGCGTTTTGTCTTCACCCCTAGACACCACCTCTAGTGCTTTGAGCCCCTCATTATTATTTATGCTTGTTCTTGCTCGATCACCTTTTATTTATTCCAATAATTAGCTCTAAAATGATCTTGAAATGTTTTTGCTGTGTCTACCGAGAAGTCGAAGAAGAACCGAAGATCAGGTATGCTACGTAGAAAACGTTCTATACTCTCATAATTTAAGGTTGTAGAGATTAAATGATTGATTAGCACTAATTTTTCCCTCGTTTTCATTGCACATAGTAAAAAAAATAGTAGCAGGGAATATCCATGGGAAATCTACACTCTCAAGGAGATTCTTCATGCCACAAACAACTTTCATGATGATAACAAGATTGGAGAAGGTGGATTTGGAAGCGTATACTGGGGTCAAACAAGTACTGGAACTGAGGCAATAATCTTGTCCATCTTTTTTTTCCTTTGATTTTCGATATATAGGCACAACAAACTATATAATCTAGTCTCTTCAATTTACTCTTTCAGATAGCAGTTAAACGACTGAAGGCTATGAGCTCAAAGGCAGAGATTGAATTCGCGGTGGAAGTTGAGATGCTTGGTAGGGTGAGGCACAAGAACTTGTTAGGTTTGAGGGGGTTTTATGCAGGAGGAAACGAAAGGTTAATAGTCTATGATTACATGCCTAATCATAGCTTGATAGCCCATCTGCATGGCCAAGTCGCTGAGGATTGCTTACTAGATTGGAACCGGAGGATGAACATAATAATAGGATCAGCCGAGGGAATAGCGTAAGTAAATTAATCTACATATTGTTTTAATCTACTGAGCTGAGTGTACATGTGTGTCTGTGTGTGTGTTTTATCTAATCATAAGGTGTTGTCGTGAAATTAATTGTTTATGAAATTATGCTGTTACTCTTTGAAAATTAGGTACTTGCACCATGAGGCCAATCCTCATATAATACATAGGGATATAAAGGCAAGTAATGTTCTTCTAGATGTTGAATTTCAACCAAAAGTAGCAGATTTTGGTTTTGCAAAGCTGATACCAGAAGGGGTTAGTCACTTGACCACCAGGGTAAAGGGAACTCTAGGATATTTGGCTCCTGAATATGCGATGTGGGGGAAAGTTTCGGAGAGTTGTGATGTTTATAGCTTTGGAATTTTACTCTTAGAGATCATTAGTGCTAAAAAACCATTAGAGAAGCTCCCGGGAGGGGTTAAGCGTGACATTGTTCAATGGGCAACACCATATGTTCAAAAGGGTGCCTTCGATCATATTGCCGACCCTAGGTTGAAGGGAAGATATGACCGAGCACAGCTTAACCTAGCAATCATGATCGCGATGCGATGCTCCGATACCAATGCGGAGAATCGGCCTAGCATGATGAAGGTGGTGGAATGGCTCAATGGTGGTCTAGGGAGGACGAAAGAGGTGTCGGATGTGGAAGACATGGTTGATGAAGATGAATATGAAGAAGAAAAACTCTGATGCCATGGATTATGATGGGTATAATTAATGGCATGGAAAAATTCATAGAGAGAAGGACATGGCAACATAGGAAATGACGTGAATTAATGTTAATTTTATTTCGGAATTTTAAGTATTCATGTTTTCGTTATTTTTCAAGTCATGTAAATAAAACGTTTGAATCACAATATAGGATCATCCAATTCCTTTTGCCTTATAATATATACATTTCTGTTTCCAATTTATTTACTTATTAATTTACAATATTTTGTTGGGAACAATTTTTTCCTCTTCAAGTAACATATATTCATAGAAGGCATTGTCAATAGACAATAGTTAATTATCAGTTTCTTTTAATAGAAAGCATTATAGAATCTTTCATCTTCCTGCCGCTAGCATCTGGATCAATCCCAGAAAACTCCAAAGAAAAAGACGGTCACTATCAGTAAATTGTTGATGTTTGCAGTGTTGATGAACAATATAAACCAAAAATAATAATATAATTTATATTATTTTTTAATATATACTTTTAAGTAATTTTTTTTTAATTTTAAATTAATACACTCCTTCTCCTTCAACTGAAAGTTTATTGAATTTAAAATTTGCAAGTTTGAAATTAATACACTCCTTCAATAAAAAAGTTTATTTTATTTAGGCCCAATCAATTATTAAGCATCGAGGGCCAAGCCTTGTAGCCTGGTGTATGTCCATTTGAAGCTACATATATCTAGTAAACTGGGCCTAGATTCTCCATGCACGTTTTCTTTTATCATCCAAAAGACAGTAAAGGTCAATTTATTGATGGAGATGAGCAAATTTATTGCTAGCTGAGCTATAGATCTTAACAGTTTATTTTTGTGTTTTGAAATGGACCTGGGTGCGTTTTAAAATATGTTTAGCTTAAAAATATATTAAATTAATAATACTTTTTGTATTTTTTATAGTTTTGATGTGTTAATATTTAAAATAAAAATAAAAATAAAAATTATTTTAATATATTCTCAAGTAAAAAAATATTTTAAAAAATACTCTATACTACAATATTAAACACACACTTGTAAATAAATTACAAGTCCTTGTCCTCCAATCCTCCAAGTGAATTCTCTTCTTTCTCAAGGCTTAATTAATTTCTCTAATTCTTTTTCTTTGGATTAGAAAGATATCATTTTCAATGAAAATCAGTTGAGTTACGCAAGCTTAATAATGGTTAAATGCACCCATCCAACACTTAATCATGTGTTGACTTTTGAACTATGCTTATTATTATGTATTAATTGATAATTGATATGATTATCTTAGAGAATGGATGGTTTTGACCAAAATAATCAAAGCCTGAAAGTCGGCAATTTTTGACATTTATGCTGATGCTTAGAATTGATGAAAAACCAAGGTTTCTAGGCAATCCAAGGAATTTTTGTGAGTGCATTCTACATGACAGGCTCCATGATTTTGACAACTGCATGCTCCTGTTGTGAGAGGGTTGCCAAAATACATGAGTGTCTTGTAGAATTTAACAAGCCTAATATATATATATATATATATATATATATATATATATATATATATTATGTTAAAGTTCTTTGGACTTGAAATCTATACAAGTCCACACTAGCTTGTAAAATTAATTTTTAAAAATAGGATCCAAGATTAATATAAATTAACATAAATTAATTTTAAAATTATCTTATAAATATATTGTTAAAAAATTAATTCAACTCAACAGTTTAAACTGTTAGATGAGAGCTCAAGATATAATTTATATTATTTTCTAATACCCCTCTTAAGTGAAAGTTTCTTGGGCTGGAAACTTGTACAGGTTCACACTACCTTGTATTTATTTTTTATCCAATAAAATGAGGATGATGAAATTCAAACTCGTGACTACCTAGTCACTCTGATATCATTTCAAATAACCAATTCAACCCAATAGCTTAAATTGTTATATAAGATCCCAATATATAATGTGTATATATTATTTTTTAACACATATTTATTTTATATTTTTATCTTCATTTATCAAAATATGCTATTTTTATATATGTTTATTCTTCTGTTAACACTAACTAAATGCAACATATACTTTAAATTAATGTTGTTAACATTATACAGAGTGTTGAAGGTAAGGCGGTGTTTGATATTGCTGTCAGAAAGCGCTTTCAAGAAAATTTAAAAATTTAAATTTTTTTATTTATTTGAAATTAATATATTTTTTTATATTTTAAGATTATTTTTAACGTGCTAATGTCAAAAATATTTTTAAAAAAAAAATTATTTTAATATATTTTAAAATAAAAAATAATTTTAAAAAGTAAGAGGGTTGTTAATAATTATACCATTGTGACAAAAAGTAATGCCATGATTCACGATTTCTGATTTTCTATATCCATGATATTTGATTACACCATCTTTTTGCATCAACATGGAGCCATGGAGTTTATAGAGGGTTCTGACATTTTGGATGCAACTAGCTAGTGGCCTAGCCTCTTCTATTTGGCCGGTAGATGTTAATTTATGTTCGCAATTCTAGAGACAAGCCAGTCTTCCATTAGTTTACGTGTTGAGAGAGAGTTCCGTATTTATGGTGGACAAGCTGACTCTCCCGTATCTGGTAGGAAATTAAGAAAAAAAGTGCTCTGCTCTCGTCTGCATGATCTCCTTCAAGCTCCCATTCCGGTGAGTTAATGAGAGGTCAAACATTATTTATTGTGAAAAAAAGATAAAGAAAATTAATATTTATAGTCAAAATCTAACTATAAACAAAACATTGCATTATTTATTACGGTATAATTACTTCTATATTTGATATATTTATTTTAATTTATCATATGAATTATCAAATAAATTTTATTTCAACTTTTTTAGTTATTAAGACATTCAAAAAGATATATTCACAAATAAAAAATAATGGACTCCAAATACTTATTGCTACTATACTTTAGACATATATATATGATCAAGATAGTCATCTGCAGCTATCATATTTATATTTTAATTGCTTATTTTTATGTTGATCATCGTATAATCAAAAATGACTTAAATTTTTCAAATTAAAATTCTAAAATAATCTTATAATAAAATTTAAAGAACCTTTTTTCTTCTTTTCGAAAGAAAGAGGTGGAACTTATAAATAATATATATATATATATATAATATCGTTTCAATACTCAGAAGTAATTCAGTAATTATTATTTCTAAGAATTATTATCAGACATACATAATAACTACTAACTATATAATATCAAAACGTAGTTTTATTTTATGTTCCTAATTTTTATTTTAGTATAGTTAAAATTAATTTTATATGTTATACAATCAAACAAACCATATATGCATACTGAGATTTTATATATGATTATATTGATTTTAAAATCAAATAATTTAATTTAATATATATTCAAATTTGCTCATTTATAAACATTCAATAAAAAAAAATTATTAAAATATTACAAAATAGTATAACAATATTTTTGTGCAAAAGAGTATTTATTAAAAATACTAGTAAAAGAACATTTCTTGAAAAGCATGATACCAAATCAAGAAATAAACAAAAAATTTAATCATTATTTCTTTTCATCACAGAAAAAGGAATAAATATACCAACAAGACAAACACTAATAAGTCCAAAAATCTAAATCATGCCTGTCAATATATAGGCTTTAACCAAGAGTATCAGTCAATTTCTGTAGGCTCAGTACGTACGTAGTATTCAGTGGATTCAAGTTTCTTCTGGTCATTTTCTTAAAATTTTTTGGAAGAAGTGGATCTAAGTTTCTGTCATGGATTTGCTCGTTCAAAAAAAAAGGAAGAACAATAATAGTGGTTCTTCCTAATTTACTAGTGCTACAGTACTTGGACAGCTCATTGAAGTGCAAATTCATAAGAAATATGGAGGCATGGATAATAATTTATTTTTTCTTGGATGAATAGGCTTGAAATAATTCTGTAATAACTCTAGCAACAGCCTTTACCTTACTCAAATCCCAATGGGTGTTTTGTTTTTTTAGCAAAAAAGAGACCAAACCTAGTTATGCTATGTTGCCAATAATCTTTACCAAGGACCTCGCCCCCTACAATAATTGATGCATGGAAGGCACAACGTTTATATTCTTCTCTAAGAATAAAGGCATAGCATCTTTGGTGGTTGGTAATGAGGAGATCTTTAGTGCATGCAACATCTACAATACAATATTATGTAGTAGTAGTAGTACTCCCTTCTCTGAATATATCATACATGGCTGGCTCTACGCATGTAGCTGGTAGTGCTATTTAAGTGTTTAAAGTTAGTAATGGCAATGCCCGTGAAAGGATTTGCGTGTGTACCCTTGGATGGGAACATTTAACATAGCAGATAAAAGAGATTACTAGTAACAAAAGTAGACTAATTAGCTAGGAAAGCTAACTAGAGGTGCGTGAAAAGGAAGTCATGAGCCGGCCTATAATGGGTTAGGGTTTTTTAAAAAAGGTAGAGTTGTAGCTAGCTAGGTATAGAGAGGTTTCTCAGATGCCATTTACTTGTCATTCTGTGTTTCATATGGCTAACGGTTTGTGAAGATTTAAACGATGTATGAGCTTGGGGCATGGTTCTTTTTGTTTGTTTGCTCGCCAAAATATAAAAAAGGAGGGCTAGCTAGTTAGGACTTGTATTGTAGGTATGATGGTATGGTCCATTTCATTGTTGCAGCCTTATAACACACATAGCTAGCTAGCTGTATGCACACAAAAGAGTGTGTGTGTGTGTGTGTGTGTGTGTGTGTGTGTGTGTGAGAGAGAGAGAGAGAGAGAGAGAGAGAGCCGAGAGACGTGATGATGATGAATAAATAACAATCACGAGAAGCAAAATTAATAGGACTTCAAAACCCCAAATTCATGTTGATTCAGTGATTTACCATAACACCAGACTCTGTGCTAAACTGAAAATGATGTTACTTGTCAGTGGTTATAATAATATTCATAAGAACATTTGTAAGGACTCAAATTGCATTCTATTAATTGATTCCTTCTTCTTTCTTTCTTTAATGATGAGATTGATTCCATTGATTTTTACCAAGAAATAACCAATCTATCTTCAAGGTGTGTGTGATGATAAATGAAAAACCTGCCTACGGGGTGAGTACAATCAAGTCTAGATTGTGTTTTATACCATATATATTTTTATAAATATTTTAAATATTTATATTATATATTTATAACTTAGATATTTATAAGATATTTATAAATATTTTAGATATTTTTTCATATATTTATCTTGTAAAAATCTATATAAGTTCATCTCTCTAAAAAAAAAAAAAGAGCCAACGTCAAAGCTCATCTTTCCACTACTGATGTCTTTAGACAACACAAGTCTAATACAATATAAGTCTAATATAAGACTCTTAAATAAGGAAAAAAGAACATTTAAGTCTAGAGAATATCATTTATTCTCTCTACACATAAATACAACATGTGCACACACTATACTGACTTAAGCATCAAAGTTTTTTTCTTGCAAACGTTGGCGGGTCCGTCAAGTCTTTCAGGTCTAATTTTATCAGCTCATGAAAAGTGTCCCTAATCTTTCTCCCGAGGATTTTTTTTCGGCCTCATCATTGTCGTTGTTTGTGGAAAATGAACAAAAAAATCAATTCACTCATGTTTCTCAAAAGCTTTTTTCATGGTTCACGAAACGGTAACAATATGCCAACAACTTTGTCTACGGTTGCACCAACGACATGACAGTGGTCATGCCAAGGCTACGCCAACGACTATACATAGTAACACCACGGTGACACCCACAAATAGTTTTTATGGCAGCTTGTACACACAACAAGTGTCATCGGGACTTGGAGTACTCTGATGATACACTAAAAATAACATTACCCATTAGAAGCGTTTACTCCCCCAATCTTACTAAGTCAAGTCTTCCAAACACATTTGTTTGCAAGAATTGAAAGGCTTTGATGATACAAGAAAAAACTACACAATAATATTAATTACTGGGTCGAGTCCAATTTGGCCTCCATTATGTTTTATATAATGTGCACATCTCCATAAATATCTTAGATATTTTTTAAAATATTTATCTTAAGAAACTCTATATAAGTTCATCTCTCTAGGAACATATAAAAGTAGGCCAACACCAGAGCTCATCTCTTTAGACTTCATGATTCTAGACAACACAAGACTCAACACAAGTCTAACACAATACAAATCTAATACAAGACTTGAACAAAATTTAAAGAACATTTAAGTCTAGAGAATATTATTTATTCTCTCTCTACACACAAATACAACTCACTCTCTTCGTTACCTATATAAATACTATACCAACTTAAGCATTGAAGTGTTTTTTTTATAGGTGTTAGAGGGCCCATCAAGTCCTCAAGTTCAGTTTTATCAACCCATGAAAAACACCAATAATTTTTCTCTTGATATTTTTTTCCAACCTCATCATTGTGAATCCAACTACACTAATTACTATATGTACCATCATTTTTCTTGTTTTCATTTTTACTTCATGTGAAGATTAACATAAATATTTATTTATATTTATAGTTTCTAAAAAAACTAATAGTTAAAAAAAAAGAACAATTCTTCTAACTCGTGCGAAGAAAGTACTAAGTTTTAGGTGTTGAGTTTCGTGAAGTAGATTGATGTGGTGCCCTTTCAATTCAGTTCACAAGTGGTATCTCTTTCTAGATCTTTCTCATCAAAAAGAAAAAAAAATGTTTTGTTTTTTTTTTACTTTTGGTATGTTGGCCAAATCATAATGGATAATCATAAACTTATTAAATTATCCATTTTGTATGATAAAATGTGATTTTGTTTTTTTAGAAAATATACATGAAAAACCTTTAGAATCTTGTTGTATGCACGAAAAGAAAACATATTTCTTGTGTTTTCGAAATTAGAAAATTTTTCTGAATTTTTTAGATTTTTTTGAAATTTTAGAGAAAACTATATATTTTTAACACCAGGTCTGTATCATACAATATAAGTTTATAGCCCAATATTATATGAAATTCTTGAAAAAAAATATTTTTTGTATTTTTTGAAATAAAAGAATTCTTTTAATTTTTTGAAATCTTTTTTATTTTTTAAGAAAAATTAGGCAAAAATTATTGAAAAAACACGCGAGGAACCCATAAATAATTTCAAAATGATCCTTGAATTTTTTAAAGGTTTGTTTAGCTAGACACAAAAATATAAACAAATTAAAACTAAAGGAAAAATGTTTAAAGTGTGTTTGTCAAACATGTCATTAGCCTAAATCAGAGTCATTAAAAATGTCTTAAAAGCATGTTTGGCAATTATGACTTTCTTAAGAAAAAATGAGGTGGGGCCAAACACACTTCAGCCACATGGGCTAGGCCTATTGGGTTTGAGACTCCATCCCATTTGTACGGGTCGGGCTCAAGCTCAATCCTTGATTTGTTGGGTTGACAAATAGCCTAACAAGCTTTTTTTAAAAAAAATTATAATATGGGCTGGACCTAGCCTACGATACGAGCTGGGCTTGGATTCAACCTAACTTATATAGTGGTTGATCTAGCCCGGTGACCATGTAAGTTTTGTAACCTACAGAACATGAATTAATATTCACGTTCTGCAAGTTTGACTTTCATGGCATGCAAGTTACAAAGTGAAAGAATGAGAAGAGATGGTACCTAGTTCAGGGTTGTGGTCATACTCGTCAGTGGTGGCGTCTTCAAGTCTGTTGGTGGCTCATGGTGGTCGTTAGAGGAGGAGAAAGTTGGCTAGTTGGGCAAAAAAAAAACGTTTTTAGCTTGTTTTTTTACCTCTCTTCTCCTTTAATTTTGTTTTTTTTCTTACATGAAATCCATCCTTATTTATAGGGGATGAAAGAGGGATATCTGTTTTTTTTTCACATGAATCTTGGCTATTGATTCAAATGAAAAGGATCTCAACCATTGATCAAAAATCACTATCATGGATTGTCATGGCTGGTCGGGTCAACCTATTTGGATCAACTTTGCAAATATATCAAAGTATGAGCAGGACTGAAACAAGGTTAGCAGGATTCTTCTTCAACATAAGATTAGGGAAAGCAAGCTTTTTTAGTCATTAGAATTACACTGAAAAGAAAAAATGGCACCCAAATCCCCTCCCTAAACAGGTTGTCTCTGCTTGTTTTAGGTGGAAGTCAATGAATAGTACCCTTCAAAACGACATCATTTCTTCTTCTTTTTTAATAACAAAACATGTTGTTTCATTTAAATAAAATGATGTCATTTTGGCTCTTTAGGTTTAAATAATTAGGTTTAAAACTTCTTTTTCTATTGCAGCCCTTAACCTTTTGATATATTCAATTAGATCTTTAATTGAATTTTGATTCTAAGAATCAATCCAATTTCACCCCTATCAAGTTTTAAAAGCACCCCTTGATTCCAGCGTGTTTGTCATCTCGATCCTTAGTGTTGAATATTTTAAATTTTATCCTCAATTGACTTTCAAACTTCTAATTTCTTCAATTTCACTTATGTTTTCAACTAAATTTAGCCCTTGAATTCGCGCACATTTTGCGAAAAGGTCCTTGGTATTGAAATTCTTCAATTTAGCCCTTAATTGAATCTTAAACTTTGATTTTCTTGCAATTTTGTCCTTAATTTCACACAATTGAGCCTGAAAAAAATCTAGTCTTCTAAAATTTCAATCTTCTCAATTAAGCCCAAATTAAGTTTGTAAACTTAATTTTTTTTACCAATTAAGTCTCTAATAGAATTAATTTGACTCATTAAAAGTATAATTAAGTCTTTGCATCTAATTGAATCTTTTAATTTGACTCATTAAAAGTATAGTTAAATCTTTATACCTAATTAAATCTTTTAATTTGACCCAAATTAATTCTTAAACTTGATTCAACATTTAATTGGGGCTATGATTAAATCAAATTGGTTTATTAAAAATCTAATTTAAGTACTCAAACTTAAATTTTATACATATTCATCCAATAGTCTTTTAATTTGACATTGAACCTACATTTTCTTTTGATTTTAGGTATAATAAGGTACAATTAAACTTTTAATTCTGTTCAAAATCTCAGTTTAGTTCCTTCATGTATCTGCATACCTTCTCAGCCTGCTCTTACCAAATTGCCATTATTTTTCATTCTTATCTTTCTTTTTTTTTTGTTGCCTTTTATTTTTTGATTTTTCTCTTTGATTTTTTTGAAAGAAGAAGATAATTCTTTGGGAGGACCCTAAAATTGGGTTACAACACCGAAAATGATATTGGCAAGTAATGTTTTATAGTTAATTAATGTTAATTTTTTTTTTATTTATTTATTGTCATTGCTTATTTTTTTTTATCAAATTATCAAATTAATTAAGTTTATTGAATCCAAATAAATTTTGAATTTTTCTTACTTATTTAAAATTATTAAAATCATTTTTTTTATATTAAAAAATTAATCTGATATGTAGCATGTGAGCAATCAAGTGGATTCTAAATTTAGACATGCAAGGTCAGATAGTTGAAGATAGCACCTGAATATTTTTTTTAAGGGAGAGGACACTGTCAAGTCCTAGCAAATCCTTCACTATATCTCAATCTTTTGAGAGATTCAAGGTTTCCATGTATGAGAAGTCAAATCATTCACTTCAACAATCTACATAATATTAGGTTTGAATATAGCTTGAATGCACCAAAAATTCCTTGAAAATTAACAAATTAGATTATATGTCACCTTAATACTATGGATTACATCAATGTCAATACGAGGAAAGGATAGGAAAACAATAAAGCAAGCCCTTCGGCGTGTTGCCATGGATGTCTTCTGCTTATGCCTGGTTTTATTCTCTTCATCTATTGTTGTTCGATCCCTTCGTTTTGCGTAGAACTATGATCATTGCTAACAAGAAGATATATGTCCTTGGGTATCTTAACTCGCTGTTCTTGATTGCAAAGTTATCCCCAAATCCAATTGCAGTTTTTCCTTGGAAATGAGCATCCAAATTGTAAGATCTAGCAACGACCTTAACACTCAGTAATCCAAAATAAGGACAATAAAAGGTTGCTCAACAAAAGGTTGTCTGAAACAAAAGAGGAGTCAGTTCACGTATTGATGGGAGATTTATGTGATGGTGTGGGGCAGTGGAAGGTTTATTGAAGAAGGAAATTACGGAACCCGAATTGCACCAACTAGACCAGCTAAGAGTGTGTTTGATATTATGATAGTTGTCGTGGTTATGGTTTAAAAAAAGTTGTTTTATAAAAAATATTTTTAGTTGAGGTTGGTTTGAAAAAATAGGTGTTTAGTTAAAACTGTGTTTGAAATTGAGGTTTAAAAAAAATAGTTTAATGTGTTTGGTTAAGAATGTTTTTGAAATTGAGGTTATAAAATAATTTTTAAAAAAATATATTAATATTGATGATTTTAAATTTAAATATTGTAAAATTAATTACTCTTATTACATCATGAAAAAAATAATACTTTATATAAAATATTTTTTATTATTCTATTAAACTATTTATAATTCCATTACGTCCAAAATTCATCCGATAAGAACTACAGTTTTCATAACTTTTTGAGCATGTAATAAAATTAGATAAAATATTATCAGATATAAAATTGATATTACTGTGCGCGTAAATTTAATTCACTCTATACTAGTTTTTCGAGAAAAAAATATTGTTCACATCGCAAATGAATTTAATTCTCTAAATTATTTTTTTAAAAAAAAATTAATACAATTAACACACTAAAAAAAAAACCACGAACAGTGTAAGTGAATTGCAATGTCCGTAGGTTTCTACAGTTCATGCAAAGCAGGTTTTCGTTGCTTTTTCTTTCCAGCGTTTTAAATGCAAAAAACATATGGACCCCATACATAGTAAAGTAAGTTTTGTTATTACCAAACGACTGCAGACTGCATTTTAAATAAAACACAGCCGCAGCCGCGTAAACAAACACCCTCTAAAACAAATGTCAAGTGGGGTTCAATTTATTTTGAATAAAAAGGACACTAGAGTACGGGAAGCATGCTCCCACGAGGGTTCACTGTTAACACTTGCAACAAATTGATATTTGACAGGGTTGTTTACCCAGGTTCTGTACCGTTCTCCTCTCTGTTTATGGCAGATGTTTTCATTTGGATCCCTGCTACTGAATAGAGTATGCACTCAGAAGTTTCTTCTCCGCATGCACATGATAGGCATTGGTCAAAGAAATTGTTCATTTTGTCATAGCAGTACCGAAGATGCAGCTCATCTTTTCTAGCACTGTACTGATGTGTGGAAATTGTGGATGAAGCTCACAAAATGGTTAGATTGCAGGTGGAGCATGCCTCAGTCTATTGACTTGTTACTACAAAGATGGAGTGCATTGGTCACCGGGAAATTCCAACGAAAAGCAATTGTTTTGCTTTCACGTTATGGGGCATCTGGACATCAACGAATAAACTAATTTTTGAAAACAAAAAACCCGATTGGGATGTAGTGTTTTCAGTAATCCTTCACCACATTGCAATATGGCTGCACAACATGGACAATATTTTCTCATATACAAGAATGGGTCTTTACACGAGTCTGGATGTAATCTTATATATGTTGGACAAAAAACTGCTGAATATTTTTTTTATTTAATCATTTTTTATATGTGTTTTTCCACTACTCACTATGTAAATATTATTTTTTAACTTGATTGTCATTGTCTGGGTAGTAATATAGTTTTTTTAATTAAATTTCATTATTACCAAAAAAAAAAAAAATTAAAGGTTTCTCAAGAGGTCAAGCCTTGTATTATCATTCCAATCAAACTAGCTTAACGTTGTATGTTGTTAGATAATAATATAAATTATATTTTGAAATTTTATCTAACAGCTTAAACTACTGGGTTGAGATAGTTCTTTAACATGATATCAGAGCTTCGATGACCTTGCAGTCATAAATTCGAATATCACCATCCTCATTTATTTAATAAAAATTAAGCATAAGATAATATGGATCTGTATAAGTTTTAAATCCAGAGGACTTTCACTTGAGAGATGGTATTAAAAAATAATATAAATTATAATTTTTTAACATACATACATTTCCTTTTATTAATTTCCAAGGAGAAGAAAGTTTGGATAGAAATAAATCCTAACCTCTTAGTTTCTTTTAGGGTAATTCGCTCTTCCATTTATACTATTATATTACAAACTTTGGAATAATATATGTACAAATATTTTAAATTTATCACAATAAATGTTTTTTTACTAGCCAAATAAGTTGTTTTTAGACCAACCAATATAACTAGATCACATCATGATAATTTTTATATAAGTTAATTTTAAATTTAAAATAAATAAAGATAAAAAAATTAAATATAAACCACTGGAACAAATTTAATAAAATATTAAGTAACTGTCTAAAACTTACCTACATCATGAACCTCTAAACAAGTTTTTTTTTTTTCTAATTACTAGTGACACAGAAGGTCCAGAACCCTACTGTTGAAGCATGTGACCTACATTTCTTCGACACCACTATAAGCATACAAAACCTTAAATTCTAATATCATAATAGCCAGAACCTCTTGGCAACTGTGAAGATGCAGTACACGTGTCTTCTTTTTATTTGTCCACGTTTGATTAGATATGACAGTGCTGTGCTAGCAATTGATACGTGATGGTTGCTTTTTGGGTTTTGAAAGGCCTAGCATGTGTTATTCTATTTTGTTTCTTTCCCATGTTGTACAGCAGACACAAGTACTCAAGACTTGTGTAATAAATATCATTTTATAGTTATAATGAATTTAAGAAATAAAAAAATATATAGATTGTAAATATATATTAAATACAATATTTATTCAGGGGTAAATGAAATTTTTTTTTTATATGAAATTTTAGTAACATCACTGAATGATGTGCGGTAAAATTGAACGAGGATATAATTTTATTACAACAACATAAAAGTTATATATTATAGTATTAATTATCGTCCCTAATGGTCAGAAAATACAAAGGTAAATCATAACAATAATAAGAAATGAAAATTCAAAGCACGTTATATAACCTGTTTTTTACTTGAACTCTTAAAAATATATATAGTGGGACTAGCAAGGATCATTCTAAGCACAAGTAGTGTCATTTAACTCAATCAAATATTCTTTGTAATATTTACTAATTTCTAACACAACAAATTATTAAACCTTAGTTGCTTTATAGATTATAGAGATCAAATAAATATTTAACCTACCAGTAGATTGCAACGAATAATAAACTAGCAGGTCTCTTAGTAATTAAACGAGACAATTATAAAAAATAGACATTAAAGAACATTCAATACTCAAAACATGAATTTAACAATGAAAACAAATTAGATTTCGATCACAGTTTTATTAATTCTCATGCTTTTGTTTCCTTCGATCAAATCAAATTTAGTAACACGGTACCATCATGAAAATGATGAAGGAGAGAAAGAAAATAGGGAAGAGAAGAGGAAGAAAAAAGGGAGAGAAGAGGAGAGAGGTCCTATAAAATGTCCTAAAAATACTCTTAACATTATCTCGAATAATAACCACCAAATTTGAATTTTTTATGAAATTATTAAATAATAAAATAGAATCCTAATATAACAAGGAAAGTGATGTCTTCAGCTGAAACTCATGTATCAAGTCTAGAAGCTTCCGAATAAATTACATCATACTAAATTTGTATGCCAAAGAATGTTCCAGCATGTTAGTAATATAGGTGCAATGGCTTTATATCTAATTTCGACCTTTATACAATCATCATCTCAAAACATGAAAGTCGTAGAGGTGTTTCTTAGAGTTCCGTAGCATTTTGAATCATCTCAAACGGAGTTCAAATGAAAGAATTACGCTTAAATTACGAAACTATGTCAAAACCATTCAAAATCGTCAAATTAACTTTATTTTTTCATTAATGTCTCTATTTGCATCTTAAATCGAAATATAAAAATAAAAAATATATTTAAACATCAAATAAGTATAAAATAATATCTCTATTTGCATCTTAAATCGAAATATAAAAATAACAAATATATTTAAACATCAAATAAGTATAAAAGACGAGAGAGAAAATTAACATTTTGCATTCTCATCATGTTCACATAATCTATGTGTGATATGTAGGGGTGTTGAATCAAATTATTGATCAATTGGTACTCTAGATCCATTCAATAAATCATCTCGGTTACCATAAAAAAAACTATATATTGATCTCCAGCAGAATTACCACTTTTGTTAAAAAGAAAACTGTGATGACATAAAACATTTTTGCATGCAATAATCTTAGCTTTTGGATAAGAACAAGACTATCTCTTTATTTTTCTTAATAACTGGATTCACTAAATTAAAACAAATAAAAACTCTAATGGCATTATTTTATATATTCACATTAAAATATAATAGAATTTTTACCATCCCCATGGCTACGCACAGGTTACCTACTAGTAGAACAACAATAGGCGATAATTTTACCACATTTCGCACAACATTGCATTAAATAGGATCTTCAATTCCATGAGCAATAATTCCACATAGGAGTGGCGTATGAGGAAACAAATGAATTTTCAATAAAACATGCAAGAAATCAAATTCAATAAATTTCGCAGACAAAGAGGACTGGTGAGGAAGGGATGTGGGGAAGGGGCTAAAAGATGAGGAAAGTTTGGGCAAGCTGACACTGTTCTTATTCGTCAAGTATGTGTCAGCACTTGATTGATCGAGTACGACTGCAAGCCAGCTCTCAACGCCGGCTTGCATGCCTTTGCCAGCATGCTCTCTTTCCGTTCTTTATCGTGCGTGTATAGTCAGTCACAAATCTGTTGAAAGTAAATTAATGAAGATCCTTCTCTCTTTCTCTTCCTGCTAAAAAAAAACCTACTCTCGTGTGTTTACTGTTTGGGAGGGAGGGAGGGAGGGAGGGAGGGAGGGAGGGAGGGAGGCAGCAGACTTTAAGGATTACAACTTTAAAGCATTGCCTGCCTTATTTAGGTAAGTAGCAGAGTCTATTGTCAAGCCAATAAGAAAAAGAAAAAATTCCTTTAAGATAGAAAAAATGCACTATCAAGAAAATTAATAAATACAAACAGAAATATTTCATCTACAGTGGAAAAAAATAATTAAAAAATAAATCAAAAAATATAATGACGTGTCATTTAAACCAACAAAAAAGTTGGTAAACTGTTAACATTGTTCGTCATGTCAGTTACAAAGAGAATCACCAACAAAAAATTCCGTCTGTATTTTTCACAGAGCTCTGGAACTGTTCACTTCTTAATTGCATTGTTAGTTATTATTCTTTACAGAAAAAATCATCAACGGATTGAAGAGTCGTTAGTGTTATTTGACGGGTTTCTAAAAAATTTCGATTAAATTAAAAATTTAAATTAAATATTAAAGACAAAATCACTGACGGATTGAAAAGTCATCGGTAATATTTAGCGGTTTCTGAAAATTTTTAATTAAATTCAAAATTTAAATTAAATATTATAGACGGAATCACCGACAAAATGATTAAAAATATTAATATTTAATTATCCACCGATAAAACCGTTGGTAAAACGCTGAATAAAAAGCCTAAAATCCCTAATTTCATAACAAACAGACCTCTTTTCTTCTTCTTCTTCTTCTTCTTCCCCATATGTAAAAAAATCAACATCCCTTCTTTCTCTTCTCTCTTCAACTCGTTATTTTCTCCTTCATGTTCAAGTATGTCTTCTTCTCCTTTCTTTTCAATTTTTTTAATTAATATATTTTATAAATTTGTTTTTTTTTCTCTCTTTTCAGCTTCACTTGCAACTACATTAAGATAAGATTTTTCTTTTTTTTGGTGTTTTTTTCCATTATATTTGTTATTTTATTTTATTTTTAATTTTTTTTCTTAATATTTGTGTAAATGTTGTTGTAGGATTTTTTTTCATATGAGATCGATTTTTAGTTGATTTATTTATAGGATTTTTAAATTTTTAGCAATCACAACTTCATTATTTTCATATGAATTTTTTTAGTTCAATTTATTTTTTTGTGTTATTTATTTGTTGCAAATTTGTTTAAGTTGATTTTCTTCTATTTTTTTTCCAAGCAACTCAGTTTTGAGTATTATAAAGTGTTGATTTATATTAATTTAAGTATTTTATAGTTTTGTAAAATAGAGTTTTTTAAATAATCACCAATGAAATTACATACAGTATTTTTTTAAGGGAAATAGCGACACAATGAAGTGGATAATTTATATTAATAATATTTTTTTATTATCAATAGACTTATCGAAAAACAAAATTACCAACGAAAAATTCATCGACAGAGTATTTATGTTTGTGATTCCAATGATATATAATCAAATGTGATAACCTACTGAATTAAAACTAAATGGAGAAGTTACTTACTCTAAGCACTAAAAAAATCATTAAAAAGTGGTCAAAAGCTGTCTTGAAAATATGGTGATTGTTAAAACAAAATAGAGCTTGAAAATATGAATAGTGAAGCTCCTGAGTTTTTTTTATATATATATTTTCTAATTTCAAATTTTTTTTTCATTTTAATTACATCTTTCAACTGTCTAATTAGATGGAATTAGTATTGCAATTATGGTAAAATTAACAAATTAAAAGAAATAGAAATAATAAATTGCAAAACATAAAGAAAATATATGGCTAACCTCAAATTTATGAAAAAAAATTTATTTTAGTCTAATTTTTTTTTCATTTAGTCTAAAAATTTATTTATTTTTTTCGTTTTACAAACCCTAAGTTAGAGAGAATGGAGAGAATATCATTGGAAAACTATGAAAGAGAGAGATAGAGAAAAATTGATAAGTTTAGTGTCAACGTTCCCATTCGACAATAAAAGTTTGATGGTGGTGGGGTTTCCATCTAAACATGTCTGAAAAGAATATCAAGCTCCCTTTTGATTATTTTTTTTGTTCGGTTGATTTTAGTTTTCTTGGGTGATTTTTAGAGTTTTGAGGTTAGTGGTTGGTATAGAGAGGTTTTTATGGTATTTATTATGTATTTTTTTGGTGACAATAAGTTGAAAAATGATTTTTTTAACTCAAAAAACTTCACCCATGATTTTTTAGCCACCATGGTGATAGTTGGATTCTAAGTTGGGTTGTTGCAAGTAACATGTTGTCTACCATAACACGCGATGCGTCACCTATTTTTTTTAATAACAAATAGATAACATGTCTTTTGCCTCTTATAAAAGAAAAAAAAATAAATATAGCATAGGCGCACGAGATTGACCCAGGCCCACGCGCTTGAGCTTTTTTAAACGTTGGCATGTTGGGCCACTCAAGCTTGTATACATGGTCTAACCCTTTTTTGACCTTCAACATTAAGATTTTGATTAAAAAAAATATTTATTGGTTTTTTTTATCCTTTACTATAAGGTTGATTCTGATTTGGTTTTTATTTTTTATCATATAATTAAATATAAAAAATATTATTGAACTCACTAGAGTCCATAACTGAGGTCATAATTATGATAAATTAACCCAAATTGACTTGAATCGATATATATATATATATATATATATATATATATATATATATATATATATATATATATATATATATATATATATATATATATCTTTTTGTAATTGTTTTTAAAATCCAAACCGCTTTTTAGTGGTCGTATAAGTTGCCTTTAGACCCACGCGCCTGGTCTTTGGTGTTTTTTTTTCATAGCTTCTTTTTTTATTTTTGATTTTTTTTCTTTGTTTTTGAGCTCGTCTAGTTGATGAAATTATTTCAAGACAACTTTCACATAATTTAATTTAAAACTTGAAATAAATAAAGAGTCGAGAATAAAGAGTTTTCAAGTTTGATCCACTAGTCAAGTAGGTTTAATGATAATACTAAAACTTTTCCATCACTTTAATAAATATTTTCTTTAACATTCAAGAAAATTTTACTATGACCCCGTAGCATAGCGTGAACAGTCATCTATTTACTTCTAAGGATGATCTCTTACTTGAAGAATCACGGCTCATTGGCATCAATTCTTACGAAACTAAATAGATAAAGGATCCATGCTTAATTAGATCCCAATCTTGTTGATTCTTTTTATTAAAAAAAAGGGAGAAGATAGGGAATTCGGGTAAGTTGGGAAGAACCTTTCTTGTTTTGTTCTTATTTTTTTTCTCATCTCCTATGAAGAACACCGTAGGGGGTATCTCCTTAAAGAATTTGAAAACTTTAAGACATTTAGAAGAATTTAGAAATTATGCATTCTAACCATTAGAAGAATTAAAACTGATTTTGAAGTGAAAATAGTAACGAAGGAGGTGCAAAGAATTTGCAAGGATGTTGGGATAAAAAACGAATATGGAAGAAATCAAAATCGAAGACTGATTTGTATATTTTTTAAAGCGAGGACTTTAATGAATTTATTAAAAACAAATTAGAGTGACTTAAAAGAAAAGTAACAAAGTGTGCAATCAAGAATTAATCTTTTTTTTTAAATAAAGGATTAAAATGTAATTTATTTTTAAATATCAAAACGATGTTGTTTTGGTTAAAAATTTTCTTAAAAACACATTAACAGTTTTTTACCCAAGTTTTTGACCTAATTTTTATCAGGTTAAGTTAGATCATTCTCTCCTTTATTTTTTTTTAAATCCGAATCGATCTAGATCCCGAGTCAATTAAGTCCTGCATCTAAAATTTATAACTAAAGTTATTATATTATTATTAATCTCAACACTTTATATAAATTAAAGTTAAACAAATATCTAATTACTTTTTTTAATATATAAGTTTGACAATAATTTATATTAAGAGTAAAATAGATTTTTTAATATTTTATCATGCCTTGCTCATCATTGACCAATCAAGATACAAATATAATTACTGTATTTTATATATTACTATCAAATATAATTTTATCTTATTCTCTTGTTTTCTATCCTTGTTATTTTTATTTTTATCTTAAAACAATAACCAAACCCTATCTTACAATATAATTTATTAATTGCATTTGCCTGTTAATTCTAATTAGTCTGATAAAATATTTTTAATATAAGCCAAGAAAATTTTCATGTCATTATCTCTCTCTCTCTCTCTCTCTATATATATATAATTTTCTTTATATAAAGGTATTTTTATGGTTAGCGGTACAAAATCATCCATGTCCATTTTGTGCATAAGAGGTAGAGTCACCAAGTCATCTTCTCCTTCGGTGCTCCTTTGCTGGAAAACTATGTCCTTTCATGGTGGGAGTCTTTTGGAGCGTTCCAAAAACTATGGATCAGTTACAGGTCCATTAATGGCCACCATTGACAGAAAAAAGCATGGAAGGAACCTCCTTCCTTTCATTTGTCGTTGCTTACAGTATTTGGTTAAGCAGGAACCAACTAATCTTTAACCAGATACAATCGGACTAATAAGAATCTTGCTCTTCTTTAATTATTAATTATTAAAAATATTTTTAAAAAAATAAAAAAAAATATTACTTTAAAGTATTTCTAAATAAAACAAATATTTTAAATCATTTTTCGCTATTATATTCTAAAAAATACGACAAATGAATCACTACTCTAATTTTCTACCTTTCCTTCTCCAAAACTACTATTTTACTTTGAACTCCTCTTGTTTTTCTTTCTTAGTCACCGCTAGCTTTTATCAATAATAGTACTTGATTATCTTGAAAAAAAATCACAATTATTTTTAATATTGGATAAACATTTGTTCTTAATTATTAATTTTTTTAATACCATAAACTATTTTTTGGTAAAAAAAAAAGGTTCTAACGAGGTTTTGTTTTATCATTTACTCCTTTTTTTGTGCTAAATCACTCAAAATTACACTGTATAAATTAATTTATTTTTATTAAAGTATCTCGAACTTTTATTAGATTAAAAAAAAAGGTATTTCTATTAATTTGAAGAGCAGAGAACAATCTAAGAACATATAGCATGAAAACACATGATTTGATATATATATATATATAAAAAGGACTGAACAATGGATTGATTTCTCTCGTCACCATGTCAGTAAGGATTCCATTTTTCATGGGTGGCAGGAACCTTGTTGAATGACATCATATATCATTTACCATGACGATTATTATTATTTATTTTTATTTATCTCGAGTTCAATAAAAACAAGAGTTAGTAATTAGGTCTTGAAAAATGAAAAATTAAAAAAGAAAAAGCAAATAACAAAAATAAAATAAAATAAGGAAAAGACGACAAAGGGCAAATAGTCATTGGAGCACAGTGTCATTGATTCGATGTGTCCACATCTTACACTGCCAAACAAAAACACACTGTAAGTCACAAATCTCCACTCTCTCATCAATCCCTTGCTCATCGCGGGAACTCTCTCTATCTTACTGTTTTCCCCAAAAAAATAACCAATGGAAGACACAAAAATTAAAATTAGGGTTTTTTAATAAATAATTAGATATATTTATTTTCAACTAAATTAAATTATTATTTTCCCACTAAACCATTAAATAACACAGCTACTAAACGTGGCCGGTTTAGGTTTACTAAGAACATGTTTGGAAACGCGGTGCAAACCGTATTCCTAAAAAATTTAATATTTTTTTGCTAAAATTTAATATGATTTGTACGTTTTGGATCATTTTGATGTACTGATGTCAAAAATAATTTTTTTTTAAAAAAATTATTAATATACATTTTAGCATAAAAAATTATTTAAAAAGTAACAATTACCATACTACTAAGCACCAAAAGTTGAGACTTGATTGACCATCTCTTGTTTTAATTGGG